>NW_028255238.1:0-117439 GCF_964263255.1 Lissotriton vulgaris
CAGACATGGGTGTCTGTCTGCTGAACGCAGGAGGCCACTCATGCCTGTCATTGTAACTAATCGTAGTGCTTCTCAATTTGCAATCTACCTCATGCATGTTAATAAGATAGGTTGATTTGCAACCCATTACTAATTCGTATCTTGAGAGTCAACCTTTTAATACATGGGTTAGTTCTTAAAATTCCAATGGATTCGTAAGAAGTGGGCCCGCAAACTGCGACCACTTCTAATAAATCGATTTTTGAATACATTCCATTTAAGGAATCATAAATTGTTTTTGTTATTTGTCATAATATACGATTCCTTAAATTTAATCTTTCTTCACAGGGGCTTACGGGCACATGCATCATTGTCAATTGCATTCGCAAACGGTGCGAATCGCAATTTTCGGCCGTTTGCGAATGCAATTGACAAAATTTGGATGCATCATGTTTTTCGCAATTTTAGAAATCGCAATCATTGTGAGATTTCTAAAATTGTGATTGCATTTAAGAAATCGCAATTTGAGATTTCTTAAATGCAATGCATGAACATTTAAAAAATTTTGAATTCACAAATAGGGAGAGGTAAATTACCATGAAGTTGACCTTTATGGTAATTTGCGAAAACTTGCAAAAATGCACAAAAGTGCATTTTTGAAAGTTTCATTTTACACACACACATGCCCTTGGGGCATGTGTGTGTGAAAAATGCACCCTTGAAATTGCATTCTCATTTTGCGATTCGCAAATTGCGAATCGCAAATTGAGAATGACTTCTCATTGATTCCTATGGGCCTCTTGGCCCATAGGAATCAATGGGAAGGGATTCCTTAATTGCATTGTGATTTGCAAATTGTGAATCGCAGTTAAGGAATTTTTAGAAATCACAAAAAAAATTGTGATTTCTTGATGCATAGCCTTTTGTGATTTCTTAATTGCGATTCCTTAATTTTCGCAATTAAGAAATCGCAAACGGCAACAATGATGCATGTTGCCGTTTATTCTCTAAGGTTTACACTAATCTTTATGTGATATGTTTATGTGCACACCATTTTAAACACATGATATTTAGCTAAAATCAGAATTGCCCGAAGATTAGTAAAAAACACAAATCACATGGAGCGTTTGTTTACTGTAATCAAGAGCAGCGAAGGTTTCCTGCAAGTGAATAACAGTGCAGTATTGCTTTGACTGGGTGGTGCGGTATCCCTTTGACCTGTGAGAAACCTAGCACAGAATCATTATGCACTGAAAATGGTAATGATTTTATGGGGTTGCAAGTGAGCTTTTCTGGCTGTAAGTCCACCTTGGATATACCTGCGTCGAATTCCAGGCTCGGAAATGTCAACTGTTGGTGAGCCAGCATCCAAAGTGAACCTGTGGTGAAGCCAGCTCCCTGAATATAGGGTATTGGCAGAGTTCCATAATAGTGCAGTCATTATTGGACCTCGAGGGCACAGTGGAACGTCATGGGACTGGTTCTCTAACTGCAAATCGTTGTATTTTGGGTTTTCCTGCTCCGCGAGGAAGAGAGTGACACCTCTTGTCCTGTTGCATGACTTTGTGAGTGATGAGTGAGAAAGGCCTGAATCCTGTGATGATGAGAAGGGTGATGAGCTCCCTACATGGTGCATAGGTGTAATCACCATAAAGAAGTGTACATTGATTGTGGAAACTAGCTCCAGTGATCAGAGGGACACAGCCATTAGTGTCATGATGAGGAAGAAGGATATCGTACCATTTCAATATGGCGACTCCTTCTATGCTTATTGTTGACTGTAGTCTGTATTTAGACACAACGCGGGGGTATCGTGGAAATGAACAGAGCGTACTCGCTTGGATGATGTGAGGACACGACACAAATGTTACCAGTGAGAATTGCATGGGTCATTTTAACCCGCTCTCGCAATTGAGTTGAATTGAGTTAAAATGTGTATAGATTGCTGCTTAGACATTGAACGTCTACATTTTTTAAATCCAGATTTAAAAATAAGGATACGTTGAGAATGAAAACAAAAATATTTTCTACTAAATAAATCCGGGGATCTACACCCAACATACATTTTCTTGAGAAACCCGGACACAATTAAAATCGACGAAAAGGTAGGGTGTTGGACCGTCATTACATGCAAATAATGAATAGCATAAAATCATTTTAAAGAATATAACGGAAAGTTTAACTGAATGAATTTTTATATTCCCCTTACAATTTCAGAAATACTAAACTCAAAGAAGGAAGCAAGTACAACTAAACTTGAAAAAATCACAAAGAATCTAAATAATAGCAAAGTAACACATTAACGGTGGTATGCACACAAGCAAAATACATCTAATGACACAATATTGGTATGCACGTATACATATATAAGATCAATGAATATAGCAAGAACGTAGCAAAATTGCTTTATTATGAATTAAGAATGTTATTCCTAAGATATAGTAAAGAATTATGTGAAACACTTTCTATTACCAAAGTTGTTTAGGAAATGATACATACAGAAAGTTATGGTTGAAATCTTACCTGTGTATTCTGGTAAATGTAAAAAACTTGAAGTTACACTTTCTAGTAACTGAGCATGGCTTGCCACTATGATGTCACTGGAATACTATTAATACAGGCATGAAAGTCATTTTTTTGGGTTTAAAGTGACTTAGAATGTAAATATGCACTATAGCAATACATATTTCTGGGTCTTTTAGCCCTGAGGAATTTGCAGGTTCACACCATTGGCGACGAAACGCGAGTTGGCTAAAGACCAGAGTTCTAAGAACGAATTAAAGAACACAAAAATAACAAGGATTGGTGATATATGTTGTTTATTTAGATTACTTTAAACCAATTTTAATTTATGATTTTAACGTGTGCTGGAGGACAAAGTAATTGACAGTAGTGTTGACTTTGGTCACGGTATTGGGGAGTGGGTGATCGTCCTACCTCAGAGCACCGTATAGAAGTAGGAAAGTTCAAAATGTCACCGTATAGATCTTCCAGCACCAAGAAATCTCACCCTCTTTTAGCTTCCCATGATAGAGTTAGACTAACAGAGTAGTATTTAATAAATAGAACAAGACAAAAACAACAAAAATCCAATTAGTAGAACCCAAGGTATAAAATGTAATTTATTGTAAAGAAGATAACACCAAAAGGCATAAAGCACCAACTGTGGAAATCTGGTCGCCTGACTGGGACAAAGTCACAAGTTCAGATGGACTGCAGCAGAGAGCCGACCGCCTCCAGGGACCCGGCTAGGCACACGGAACAAAAGTTCTTTAAGCCTGGTTTGCCGAGTGTTGTGTGAATCCATGTCGAAGATGCATTGTGCAGCCAAAACAATTTGTCAATTTCGAAATGCAGTAACATTGCAGTGCAAGGTCCTATTGCAGAACATTAAGGATCACATCAACGAGGCTTCCAATGCGTAGTCCGGTTTCGGGGATGGGACAGTTCGGAAGAGCTGTGAGGCTATAATGCGTAGTCCAAGTTGTAGACAAGGCGGATGTCAGTAAGAGTGGTATGGGCCTCCACTGAGAATGTACTGTCAGTGGCGTTTCCAAAGGCGATGCAACCTGCAGCAGCAAAGTCCAATCTATGCAGCAGCAGTGCTGAGTCAGTTCTACTCAGATTTGAGCCAATCAGCAGAGGGGATGTATCGTTCTTCTGTATCCACAGGCCAGCAGAGCACCTTAGGCCTACTTTCAAGGGTCCAGGACTGGGGTGGCACCACTTGGCAGGGTAGACTCTTAGATGGCAGAGTCCAGGTGCATCTGAAAGGTTATTGGAAGCCTTTTATGTCCCTGAGGCTTCAGTTCAGTAGCCCAGCTAACTAGCTCTTGGAACAACTCTGGGTTCTAGGATCAAGAGATGCAAGTCCAGTCTTTCTCACCCAGGCAAGGCAGGAGGTCAACACTGCAAAGCAGGAGTCTAACAGAGTGCAGGCCTGCAGAGCGACAGCCCTCCCTGCAGCGCAGCAGTCCTTATTCCTGACAGAGTGTTTACTGGTCCAGAAGTGTACTGAAGTGGCGGTGTCGGAGGTCCATCTTTCATATCCTAGTGCCCTGATTCTGGAAGGTGGAAGAAGCTTCTATTCAGTGGCTTCGAAGTGCAAAGAAATGCCTGCCTCTCCTGCCCTGGCTCCAAGCTGGCTGGTGTGACAATGTAGGGTCATCAGTTCCTTTGTGTTTGGACTGGACACAGCTTATTCAAGAGTACGTGTTTTGCGCTCCTCCCTCCCACCAATCCAGCCAGTGATGGACTAGCCAGTCACACCAAAGCTCCCATTGTGTGTGACTGTTTAGAAGGAATATACAAAGCAAAGTGCCAACTGCACCCAGTCATGAGACAAGAGACAGCCAGCAGGCATCAAAGGGATAAGGCAAGAACATGTCAACTTTCTAAAAACTGCATTTTCAGAATTGCAATTTAAAATCCAACTTCACCATAAGTTAGGAATTTAAATTGTGATTCCAGAGACATCAATTATGAACCTTTTATGTCTTTCCATTTGCAAATTATTCTTATAAAATGTAATAAGGCAATTCCAATGTTATCCTATAGGAGCCGTAGGCCTTGAGTATTGAAAAATGAATTTAACAGTTTTCCACTACCAGGACATTTCAAATGTAAAAATACATGTCCTGGGGCATGGTCTGGGCACTGTGGAAGTTGGCTGCCTGAACTTCAAATTCCTTAGAGCCTGGAAGCTACGAGAGTCACAGCACAGGCATCAGGTGGCATTTGAGAGGCCCGATAATGGATGGTCACCCATGAGGTGATGGCGAATTGAGTGGGTGACCCAGCGGCACAAAACCCATTGGAGTGTTTTTGTGCCGGTGGCAGATCAACTTGGCTAAGGCCGGTTCTGATTTCCTTGTGCATTGTGGAGGCCCTGAGAGCTGCTGCGATGAGGAAGCAGCTGATGAGTATCCTGCCCCTCACTTCTGGGATGGAAGGCACTTGAACTCCTACGCACCTCAGCCCTTTCCCACACTGCAATAGGCCAAAGCTGTACAATGCCGGGGGTGCTGCCTGTTCTGGCCCAACTGGTGCACCGCAGTTGATCCAGGAGGATGGCTGAACTTTGAGCATGGAGACTTCACCCTCAGCATATTATTAGTATTAGGTGGGGGGTTTGCCTCAACCATACAGCGCCTCCCCTTACCCCCTGAGCTGACTTGCTCTCTCACTCCCTGGATAGAGGACCTGCACACCCTGCCTCCAGGCCTTCCTTTCTACAGGCCTAGCTGACTGCCTTGTAGGGCCATGTGCACAGGTCTGCAGTGGGAAACTGGCTCTCCATGCCCTACATGGAGATCCTGCACACAGGCAGTGCATGAGATAAGGAGTGCCTTGGGGGGACTGGCATGAGCGGATGGAACAGCAACTTGTGGGATGTGCTTGGGGAGGCCTAACACAATGACCATCATCCCAGAGAAGCAGACAGTCATTGGATGCATTGCCTCCCCTCCCCCCCAGGCATTTTAGGAGCTCTGAGCCCTGATCCACCACAGCAGAGCTTCCGGAGGTTGGATCCAGCCACAGTGGAGATTGACTGGCTTGCTCGGGGAGGAGATGACGTGGAGATGGCATCCGCCATGCTAACTGCTCCCATTGGTACTTGGGTCCATGACTCGAGTTGGCCCTGGCAACAGGACCCTGCCATGCATCCTCTGGGTTGTTTGCAGGGGCTGTTCCCAGGTGACTACCACAGAGTGCCCCAAAGACAGAGAAGAGTGGTCTAAGAGCAGATTGGTGGTGGCCTAAACTTCTGGATTGGCCTGATCCTCCCTTCTTCCCTGTTGGCTCATCAGTACCCCCCTTTTCTCACCCCGCTGGAAGGGCTGAACATCAAGGTAGAGCATTTGCCTTTGGGGGTGCCTTCTCCCCTTCTCCTCCTCTCTGAATCCCATCGTCCTCTTCATATGGGTGGCAGCACATGAGGACCTGGCAGGTGTGTCTCCATTTTAGTTCCATTGCTTAGCTTGACATCGCTCCCCTTATTTCCAGTACCTGGCCTGGAGAGATGCTCTCTGCTGGTTGTCTGCTGCTGGCACACACCCCCCCTCCCTGCGTCTTGCACCATCTGACCATGGCATCTGGGAAGCTGACATAACAATTGCTCTTCACAGAGATTGTCTCCAAGACCTAGTCACCACCCTCTCAGGTGATCCCCTCAGAGGCGACAATGGACCAGATCCTCCAGGAAATCATGGCTGTGGGGCTCAGACTGGAGGCAATGGACAGGAAGATGACAGACCTCACAACGGAGACAAAATCCATCTGAGCAGGCATTACCGGCTTCCATGATAAGGTGGAGTAACTGGATCGTCACTTGTCCTCGTTGGAAAGTACAATTGGTCTCATCCCAGACGGTGACCAGGAGCCTATGGCCTTGAAAGAAAAGATCATTCACCTTCAGGATTGGAGCCGCAGAGACAAAGTCCGATTCTTTGGTATTCCGGAGAAGGCATACTGATGTCCAGGTACTACCTGCAGGACTTTCTATCCACCCTCCTAAGGCTCACCTTCTCATCCCAACTGATGACAAAGGGTCCACAAAATCCATCCGCGTTGGCCTCAGCCATTGTTGGGAGCGAGCCCATAATGGCTTGTTTCCTTCACCATGAGGAGGGCTGTCACATCCTGGCAGTGGAGCAGTCATCTGGGCCCTTTGACTTCAAGGGCCACAAGATGCCAATTGCAGCTGACATGAATGAGAAGAGGATGGCCTCTCTGTGCCATAGACCACAGGTGAGACATAAAGCTTGGCCTCTTTGAACTGGCACACATATGAATCACAATGGATGGCAAGTCCTAGGATTTCTATAATCCGGAGGAGTTATAGTCCCTTTTGGCCATAGATATGATCCCTCCCATTCCTTCCCCCATGGCCCTAGCCCGCTGCTGCCTGGGGCTGAGGACATGCAGCACTGGGGACGCAGGCACCAGGACAGGTTGCACTGCATGCAGAGTGGCAGGGTGAAGGTGATTAAGGCTGTGGTGGAGCAGACGCAGGACAGAGGTATGAGACAATTCCCCACAGAAATTGGGGGCACCTAATGACTGACTAACCTGTTCCTATGTGCTGGACCCTTTGTACTCTCTAAGCACATAGGTAAGTACGGCCTGCGTGCTCACTGTTAATGGTTTGCTGTTGGTTTAATGTTGGCTGTTTGAGCTTCCCTGTCTTCTATTCCCTGCATGCCTGGGTACTGCCTCATGCACACTTGTGTGTTTGCTTGTTGCTTGCCGATTGCTTGCAGATGTAGGCATTGTTCCTACCCCCAGGGGGGCTCCTTGCTTTCCTATGCTTTTTATTGGCCTTCTCCCCTCAGTTATTTCTGCCACTGGGTGCTTTAGAAGGAGGGAACGGTGTGGGCTCATGCTCTGTGCGGGTTTTGGGGGCATGGGTTCCCCTCTTTCCTGCACCTCTCTGGACCTATCTTCCACTAAGGGGCCCTTCCCTTCCTCCCTGGGGCTGAGGCCACCTCTTCTTCAGAGGGCAACATTGTCCACTTTTATTCTTCACACAGGCCCCCCCTCTACACTCCTTCCCTCCTTCTCCATGCCATTCCTACCCCTTATCCACCCCACTGTCCCCTTCCTCCCTCGGAGATGGCCTGTCCATGTCATGAGTGATGTAACATTTGAGGTCGTAAGCAGTGCATTGCGGGGCCATGAGGTATAGTTAGCTTAGGTAACTATAACTGCTAAATTTCAATCAACCTAACTATAATATCCCTATAACCTTTCGTTTTTTTCAGTGAATTTCTCAGGTTTTTTAAAGTCTATTTCCTAACTATAACGTCACTGTAACCTTTGATTATTTCAGTGAATTTCAAAGGTTCTTCAAATTTATTTCCTAGCTATAATGTCCCTGTACCGTTTGTTTATTTCAGTGATTTTCAATTGTTTTTAAAATTCTATTTCCTAGCTATAACGTCCCTGAAACCTTGGGTGATTTAAGTGAATTTTTATTGTCAACATTATTTCCTAACTATAACAGCCTTGTAACCTTTTTTTTAATGAATTACATTTTTTTGGAATGTTATGGCATAAGCATAGGTCCTTGTTTTCTACCGCAATTGTTTAAGGTGTTTCTAAGCAACCTTAAACTCTGCATCTGATCTTATGTATAGCTCTCATCTACACACACAATGAACACAAAGGCTCTTGTCCAGCGTGACGAGCCGAGCTCGTCACAAGCACAGTGGTGCTGCACGTGGCCCCCCTTCCTCCAGCGCCGTGGGGGAATTAGCCCAGCGGCGAAGGGGTTAATGGGTGTCTCAGTCTCTGAGTGGGTCTGTAAGTGGCTTTCTGAGTCTCTGAGTGGGTATGTAACTGGATTTATTCGTGTTTGAGTGAGTCTGCAACTGGGTGTCTGAGTACCTGAGTGAGTCTCTGAATAGATACATCAGTGTCTCAGTGGGCCTCTCAGAGGGTGTCTCAGTATCAGAATGAGTCTCTCATTTGGTACATACGTCTCTCAGTGAGTCTCTGAGTGGGTGTGTCAGTGTCAGAGTCGGTCTCTCAATGGGTGCATCAGTACTTAAGAGAGTCTTTCAGAGGGTATATTAGTGTCTAAGTGGGCTTGAGAATGGGGGTCTGAGTATCATAGAGGGTCTCTCAGTGGGTGCATCAGTGTCTGAGTGAGCCCATAAGTGATTGCATGAGTGTCTGAGTGGGCCTCGGACTCGGTGTACCAGAGTCTAAATGGATGTCTGATTGTGTCTCTGAGTGGGTTTGCCAATGTCTAAGAGAGTCTCTGAGTCGGTGTGTAAGTGTCTGAGTCGGTTTCTGACTCTCTGAGTGGGTCTCTGAGTGGGTGAACCAGTTTCTCTGTGGGTCTCTAACTGGGTGCATCAGTGTCTGAGTGAGTGAGTCAGGGGGTACATAAGTGTCTCAGTGGGTCTCTGAGTGGGTGCATCAGTTGCTAAGTGGGTCTCTGAGTGGTTTTATGAGTCTTTGACTACGTCTGTAAATAGGTGTGTTAGTGTAGGAGTGCGACTCTGAGTGGGTGTACAAGTTTCTGGATAGGTGTGTCACTGGGTGCATAGTTTCTGTGAGTGAGTGTTTGAGTGCCTAAGTAAATGTCAAGGTGTGTGTGTGTGAATATATAAATATATATTTTGCTATATTTTACCAATAATCAGGAAGTTGTCACGATTGTCAGGACCTCCCTGTGGCATTATAAAGGGGTGCTGTGCTGTCGTCGCAAATATTTTGACTAGTCCAAAAAAAATCAATTTTGGACACATAGCGTGTGTCATTAACACCCCCATTTGTCAAACATGATGTCAGAGTATTACCACTCTGAACGCTTATATCAGCTTTCACACAACGTTTTAGCCCAGCTAGTTAATCACAGTATTCCTTTCAGTTTGTATCGTCACAATTAAGCATGATGTCTCAGTGAAATATTCTTAAACACAGATATCACCAACTTTTCCTTCTTGATTCTCTTAAAAAGTAATTAATGGATTTAAACAAATACCGAAAAGCCCAATCTGTGTTACCAAATCTGCCTTTCTACAACAATTGGTGTTATTCTGTCTACCAGTTTGGGCTATAGTCGTGTTGACAGGTCCTGTGGGAATTAACTTTGAAAATGCACCATTTTTTCAACCCCATTTTTCTCAGCCCCCACTTCATGAATCGCCCAAACTGTTATCTGTTCTACACAAATCACTGGAACACTTTTTTGGGAAAATATTGTGAAGATTCGTCAAACTACGCCAAAGGTATAGCCAAGTCAAAAAATGCATTTCCTATGGAAACATAGTCCTAACTTTTATTACCTACTGGTGACTGCCAGTTGGTAATATCTATATATAGAGATATAGATATATAGATATGCATAGTAGATATGTGTATATCCAAATTACTAAATTGAGGTGAATGCCTTACTAGGCTCCGATACCACATCCCCGGGGTCAAATGCAATATAAAAGGTCATGGCCCCTCTTCCCGAGCATTATTAGGCCCTAGGGACCAATTCCGCAGGACTGCATGTTATTATTAACGGGAGGAAGGTCACGTGTCCATCCTCCCCAAGACTATTTTGGCCCCACAGACCTCATCCCCAAGGGCCTGCATTAACTATAGCCCCCCACCCAGGGCACCCACCAATCAACACGTTACGGTTGCAGGAAGCCCAGGGACACTGTGGCCCCAGACATTACCCGCATGGAGCCAACATTACTCCCTCCCTGGGGGAACAATATTTGCTCTGTTTTCTGTGGACAGCGAAACAGAACAGAAGTCTGCTCTCAGCCGACAGGAGCATGAATACATCTCCTACCCGCTGAGAGCAGACTTCCATGTTTGCTCCCGTCTAAAGGAAGAATTAAAAATGCTCCCACCTGATTGTAGCAAGCACAGGTTTCCCTGCCCATGCTGGTGCAGGCAGGGAAACTACTGTGTCCCTGGATGGACTTACTGAGACTCAGTAAGTGAGCTGGCTCTGGGTGATCGAGTCCCTGAGGCCTATAAAGGCTCAGGGAGGGGGGCCCTCTTCCTTTAAATATTATTTCAGCCCTGGGAGATGGGGTTCTGGGCCCCTATCCTTTTTTAAGCACTCAGCCCTAGTTGATGATGGAGTTCTGGACTTTTTGGTTCCGTCCAGAGGTGTCAGGGATAACACCCGAAGACCCCGGAGTTCTACCTGTCTCGGTGCACAAATAAACAGAAACACAGGCTTCTCGATGGTGGCGTCAAAGACCAAAGGTTTATTACTGCAGGGACACAGAAGTCACAGAAACTACACACGGGCAGAATCTAGGAGCCTGTTCCATTTGTACAAAGAGGGTTGCTCCTTATATACTAAATATTGGGCTTGAGGCAAATTCTTTACATGTTAGTACATTCCCAAACCTTTGTGTCCTAAACAATAAATATTTGGCGTTGCACAGGAATCGTCAACAATATCTGATGTCAAAACATTACGAACGAGGGGTTCCCACTGTTCCATCATAATCCCATGTAAACTTTTCATTCAAGACTCGGACCGCCTCATCGTAAATTTCGTTACCTCCCCCTAATAAAGGCCCAGAAGGAAAGGAGCAGAGCCAGGTGCAGAAGATAGAAAAGCAGGATAAGAGATGTTTGTGGGTCGTAAATGGGCAAGGCTACCAGCTTCGGCCGCCTAATCATGATCAGGCCAACGAACACGAGAACCAGTATAGCAGGACTGGCCTCGGGCAGAGGAGGCAGCTTCTGCCGAGTCATGCAGCCATGACGTGTTCTGTTCTAAGGTGCACGTGTTACTAACAAGGTGAATCTCCGGCTAAAGCTTACGTGTCCTTAGGTGAAAGGGGTCACTGCGTGTCCATTGTCTACGTGAGGGCAAGAAACACAAAATGGCTTCCGTGATCTAAGATGGATGCCATGGGTAGATCAGAAATGTGTTCATAACAGGAGTGCTCTTGCTCGTAGCATAGCGAAAACACCAGGATATTCTAAATGGATCATTTGCGGTTCACTGATACGAAAATTATGTATTTACGACAATGTTGAAAACACGGGTTCAAATCGTCACGGAACCTCAGACCCTCCTTTTGCCCTAACGTAGGCAATTACTCTATGTCCGAGTCTATCTCTATGCTCATCAGGTCAGTGACATGTTGCTGCATCATCATTCTTTCTCGCGCCTTTTCTCCAAACGCAGGTGGTTTTCTGAAACATGTTGCAGCACAGAGACTACACAAAGCGGGACCACACTGGATAATCAGGCAGCATGAGAATAGAAATACTAGGATGACACCGATGACCATCAAACCTTCCATCCCCACGCTGATATCAGAGTCCAAAACCACTCCAAGAAGGACCAGTTTCCCTTGTCTACGTGTATAGAGTCGGAAATCTTGTGTAGTTTAGAGATCGCCTCATAGACAGTTGGAGCGTTATTGGGAATAAAAACACAGCAGCTCGATTGGATCATTCTGCATACCCCACCTCGATCTGCAAGTATTATGTCTAGAACCATACGGTTCTGCAACGTCATGAGTCGATCCGCCTGAAGCTCAGCTGTTAGGTTACTAAGGGCACCAGCAGTTTCTGTAATAGTAGATTCAACTACCCGTGTTAGCTGACGCAGATTTCTACTATTGGCCATAGGCCCCCAGAACGGAAGGAAACCTTTGAAGAAGTCTCCAGCTTCCTGACCAGCGGTATCTTCCTTGCTGAAAACACCTCTTGCTACTCTGGTCTTGTGATAGTCTGAAGAAGCAGTGTACGTTGGAGGTAACAGTCGAGCAATATAACATGAACCTGAAAAGTCTGCAGGCAGCCATGTATATGCTCTGTCTTGACAGATGAAGTAGGTACCCCTAGCGGTAAGGAAGGCAGGGGAAGAGTTAGACGGAAACACGTAAGTCTCAACGCACTCACTCCTCCCTAGCTGAGCTCTCGGATTTCTCCCATTTCCTTGCAAACAGACCTGACCTCGGTGAGGCACGACCCAGACTGGAGTGGAGCTTTTACGTTTGCTTTCTCCCAAACTAAGGCGATACTCTGTAGAATTCCAACTCAAATATACCCGTAATTCATCTCTAGGGTAAGATGGAGTATTATTGACGTCCTTAATCATGTCAATAATTCCCTGGACTAAAGCTTTGTTGGCAGAGTTGTATTTTGTGGAACGTGGTGGACGCGGAGGATAGGTCTCAAGGGCATAGGCAAAAATGGTCTGAAAGGCCTGAAATGATCCATTATAGCTGAAAGGCAAGACTAGATAGGGAATGCCTTTATCCATAGTGTGGGGTATGTATCAAGCCACACACCCAGCAGTCTGTAGTGTTAACTACCAGTTGGTGTTGATGCAAGAGTTGTACAAAAGTGTTATTAATAAATTCTGAGCGTCGAGCTTGCTCATGTTCAGGAAACGAGTGAAAAGAATGCATAGAAGAAACAGTAGAAGTAGCAGGATCAAGGGGAGGTACTGTAGTTACCGGCATAAAAATCAAATGCACACCAAAAACGATTCCACCCACCAACGTTATCAAAACAATAAAAAACGTAACTGCACATTGCATTAGAAAGCATTTGCTGTGAAGAATTCTGTACAGTCTATTTCTGCGAACATAAATTACATTCTCTCGTTGCAGCTCAGGAAGCTCCATCTTCTACAATCCGCTCGCGACCACTGATGATGTGTACGTAGATGAAAATGCCTCTATCAGCCCTGGGAGTTCCCAGAACTAACAGAAAGATCGACCTTGTGTCTGACCCCCGCAGATTCAACTAGGCACACAGCCACGACCCTACGGCTACCCAGACGGCAAGGCAGTTTTAAAACAACAAAACAATAGCAAACTTCCTGGCTGGAGGCAATGTACGGTATTCAAATTCAAAATGTGAAAAATAGTCAGTTTCCTGCTTTATTTGTCCATATTGCGAGATCGTAAATTGTATCTCAGTTTTGCAGGAGCTGTTTGATCTGGAAACAGTGTATTTTCAGCAGGTGTTGCAATATTCAGGTTCGCAGATGGTAAATGTCCTTTTGATGCAGGTGGCAAATGTTCAGAGTTCAAAAGAGCAGTTTCAGAAGGAGAGCCAAAGTTCGATGTATCAGTGATTAGTTCTGCATCGCTGTAAGGAAGAAACCTGGGTGTTCTGCTTCAGAGGCACCGATTCCCTTCTTTACCCAGTTATCGTAAGGAAGTGGCAGAGGCACACGTTTGACGTGTGTTGTGTGTATCCAATTCTTCCGTCCGGCCACACGAATAGCAGTTCTCATCGCCAATAACACCTGGAAGGGGCCAACGAATCTGGGCTGAAGATTTTTCGTTCTTGCAAAATTTCTGATGACAACTTGATCCCCAGGTTTCAGCTGATGACCTGGACTCTCTGGTGGCTTTGGCAATGCATCGAAAACCTGTTGGTGAATAAGACTCAATTTAGCAGTCAAGTCGAAAAGGTAATCAATTAACATTGGATATTCCAGCTGTCTAAATTCTTTTGGCCTAGGTACCCCCCAAACATTGGCGGGACGACCAAAAACTATTTCATATGGACTGAGCCCTATTCTAGAATGTACAGTTGCTCTCATTGATAACAAAGCCAAAGGCAGTGCATCTGGCCAGGACAAACCCGTGGATGCCTTAGCAAGTTTTAGTTTGAGGGTACCATTGTAACCCTCAACTAAACCAGCGGACTGGGGATGGTTAGCACTGTGGAATTTTTGTTTGATCCCTAGACCGGCACACACACTCTGCATAACTTTCCCTACGAACTCACTTCCGTTATCTGACCATACAATCCGTGGCATGCCGTACCTAGGGAAGTATTCTTTGAGAAGAATTTTGGCAGTGGACAAGGCAGTATTGTCCTTCAGTGGATATGCTTCGATCCATCTGGAGAAAGCACAAACTACCACTAGGACGTATTTTAGATTGTTGCAACGATCCATGTGAATGAAGTCTAACTGGATCACTTCAAAGGGGCAAGAAGGAGGAGCGAAGTGACCTGCAGGTGTGGGGATTCCCTTGCCAGGATTATGCATCAGGCATACCATGCAATTTCTCACCACTCTCTCTGCACATTTACTAATCCCATCATTCTTCCAAACTGGAGCCAACATCTTACAAATTCCTTTAGAACTAATATGCGCTGCTCCATGTGCCATCGTTACTACTGCAAGCACATATGCATCAGGCAACATCCAACGCGGTTGTTCTGACAAATCAATCCAACACCCACTCGAGTCCAATTTACCCGTCCTTTCTTTCCATGCAAGCTTTTCCTCCTCAGTCGCCTCCTTCTGAATTTCTTTCACGCTTTCCACTGTGTCCTCACACATTCCAGACTCAGAAATCCATCTTGCAGACGTAGCAACATACATTCTACTCATCATATTTCTTGCTGTCTGTTTAGCAGTCTCATCAGCAAAAGCATTCCCACGACCAACATCATCCGTGATTGCTTTATGAGCGCTGCACTTCACAATCGCAACTTCAGTCGGCAAGGTTAGAGATTCCAACAAGTCATTAACTAGCTGACCATGTTGAATCTTAGTCCCATGGGACGTAATGAAACCTCTCTCTTTCCACAAACGGCCAAAACTATGGGCCACACCGAACGCGTACTGACTATCTGTGAACACATTCACTCTCTTTCCCTTGGCTAAAACACACGCTCTCGTTAGCGCAATTAATTCCGCAGCTTGGGCAGAATTCTGACTCACTCTTGCAGTCTCCACAATCGTACTCAAAGTCGTTACTGCATAGGCAGCAGTCACATCACCATTCTCCAATTTAAAGCAAGACCCATCAACATACAACGTGCCATCTGGATCTGACAACGGAGTGTCTTTTAAATCAATTCGTCCTTTTGTCTCTTCCTCGGTTCTGAAACAACAATCATGGGGTTCAGAATCACTCGACTCCTGATTAGTCGGCAACAATGTTGCTGGATTCAATACATTGCATCTTTTGATCTGAATATGACTCGCTAGCAGTGTCAGCTCGTAGCCAGATAATCTAGCACTGGTAAGGTGTTGCGTCTTGGTTCGATTCATGAGCGTGTCCACAGCATGAGGAACCATGACCACTAGCATGTTGTTCATCACCAAACCAGCAGATTGTCGAATGGAAGCCGCAGCTGCCGCTGTAGCTCTCAAACAACTAGGCAATGCTCTAGCTACTGGATCTAATGTTGATGAAAAATACGCACAAGGGCGTTGTTTATCACCAAATCTCTGTGTCAGAACACTCAACGCGCAACCTTCTCTCTTGTGAACATAGAGCGTGAATGATTTACTGTAATCGGGTGTACCCAATACAGGAGCTGAACATAGTACATTTCGTAGCTCAGAAAAACTCTCCTGACATTCAGCAGACCATGGCACCGGACTCGGAACATTTTTCCCAGTCAAAGCTACCAACGGTTTTGCTAAAAGAGAAAAATTTGGGATCCACTGCCTACAGTAAGAGGTAATACCTAAAAAGGCACGTACTTCTCTCTGTGTGCGGGGAACATTCATCTGCGTAATTGCTTTTATTCTCTCTGGGGTCAACTTCCTTCCCTCCTTTGACAAGAGATGACCTAGGTAGGTCACTTCTTGGCAACAGTATTGCATTTTTCAAGGTGACACCTTGTGATTCAAATTAGACAAATGATGCAATAACGAAATTGTAGCTGCTTTGCAAGTTTCCTTGTCATCGGCAGCCACTAGAAGATCATCTACATACTGCACTAAAGCAGAACCAGGAGGAAGTACAAAGGAATCTAACTGACTTTTTAATGCCTGACTGTAAATGGACGGACTTTCACAATACCCTTGTGGAGCACGTTTAAACCTGAAGCTTCGACCTCCTAAAGTGAAGCCGAAAATATCTCTGCTTTCCTCGGCTATCGGAATGCTGAAAAAGGCATTCTTCAAGTCGATAACTGAAAACCATGTGGCTGTAGCAGGAATTAACGTTAACAATGCAGTTATGTCTGGAACCACAGGAAACTGTGGAATCACAATCTTGTTAACCTCCCTAAGATCTATTACAAACCTATAGACTGGAGGTTTTGAAGGATCAGTACGTTTCAGAATTGGCAATACAGGACTGTTACAGACGTTTCCTCTAGTTTCTTCTACTACACCTTTCTCGATTAAATCTTGCACAATTAATAGAAGTGCCCGTTTACCTTCACTAGAGATTTTGTATTGTGGGATTCGTGGAAATTTGACATTCGCTTTCAAAGTAACTACATATGGTGGAATTTCTAAAAGACCTACATCGTTAGGACCAGTCGCCCAAAGAGTATCAGGGAGAGAACGCAGCTCTGGTGGGAGCGCATCCATCGACAAGTACATTGGAGAGGTGATTCTTTCACCCAACGTAAGCTGTACTCCTTCCGAAGAACAGTACAATGTTGCATATAGTCGTTTTAACAAGTCTAAACCAAGCAGATTTTCATTACAACCTGTCGTCAAAATCAAAGGTGCTTTCAATTGACGTGGTCCAACAGAAATAGACAAAGGACCAGATACGGGGTTGTAAACAGGGGCGCCTGAAAAACCTACAGAAACATTTGTTAAGCCAGACAAAGGTGCGCCAGGGAGTTTCTCATGTATGATAGAACTTTTTGCTACACCAGTATCCAACAGAAACGGTTCGACTACACCTGATGTTGCTACTGCGACATAAGGCCCACTCTGATCTACTGGAACTGATACTACTCCCTCTCTTTGTCTTTGGCTGTCCTAGTACTCACTTTGCTGAAATCCTTCATCAGTTTCACGATAGTCTTCAACATGATACTGCTGAGATCTATTTTGTTGAGCAGACTGTCCATTTCGCTGATCAAAGTGATTAGAAGGGCGATCATTCGTTTGTGGAGGCATAGCACCTCGTCCTCGACCCCTAGAATTTTGCACAAAACCACCACGACCTCTCTGAGCTGCTGCAGCGTTATTTTGCGCTAAGACAGGACACTCATTTTTATAATGACCTTCTTTCTTACAATACGCACATTGATTCCATTGGTATTGCGGTCTCTGAGAACCATAATCTGTCCTTTGATATGACCCTTGCTGCATATTAGTCTGATTCGTGCGAGGCGGATATGCTTGCTGTAAAAGAACTTTAGTTTTTAAATCTTTCGTCTTTTTCTCTGACTTTTCCTTCTCCTCTTTATCCCTATTTTCATAGTACTGAGCAGTCGCAAGAATTTGCGCAGTCGTATAGACAGCCCACGCACTTTCGGAATCTTTCAATTTATTACTAAGGTCTGGCAACAAATTGTGTACGAATTTATCAACGAATAGTCTCTGTCCTCCTTCTGTGCTCATATCCTGACCACTGTGATCTACGAAAGTCTCTTCGAACCTTGTGAAAAAATCGGAAACACTTTCGTCTTTCTTTTGCCTGCATGCGGACAACTTGTCCCAGTTAACACGCAGTGCTGGCATCAGAGTCTTCATTAAATCAATTATTCTACCGGGCAAATTAGCAATTAGAGGTTCGGGTTTGGAACCACCTGTTTGCTGACCATCCGCTGTAATTATAGCTGCCCAATCACCACCTAAAGCAACTGGATGATTCTCTTTACGAATTTTAGCCCAAATTGGTTGCGGAACTACATTCCCATATAACATGTCAATGTCCGCTAGATTCATCACACAAGCCTCAACTGTCTGTGCTAACTCCTTATAATATCCGGCTGGATTTTTACGCGGATCTGGCAAGGCCTGCTTTACTGCTAATACTTCAGCTCGCTTCCACGGAATGTGTATCCACACTCTCTGGAATTGCGCCGGAGCGGCTGCAATACCAAGGTTTGCATTAGCTTGCACAGCTTCACGCCAAATTGGAGGAACCTCCCTCATTGGATATTGGCGATTCTGTTTCGTACTATGTTTCTCTAACTCCCTCGGTGAACGAAGGGATGGATCATTCCTATAACTTAAAATTAGTTCCATTGCTTCTTTTATATTCTGACCAACTATCGTACCAGCAGCAAACTCTTTCTGAACACTAATTAATTCTTCTAAATTTGATTCAGAGTCATCTTCTTCTAATTCCTCACGTAAAAGGGAGCACATTTTGTCGAACACATATCTTTGTGTCGGTTCCTTCCACTGCATAAATGTATCTAATACATCTCTAGTACTATATCTCCTACTCTTCGAAATCCATCCAAGAGCTGTGGAATCTAATATTCCCCGTTCTTCAGTACTGGGAAGCTGACTACGTCTCTGCACAGAGTCAGTAGTGGGAGTCTTAATCAGAGTTTTATAGAAGGGAGATAAAATATTAGAGACAGAATCAGTGATTCTCCGACGAAAAGAAAGCGGAGTCATAATACTAGCAGAAGCAGAGAATAAAGTAGCAGTTGGGACAGATAGAACAGGAACAGTTGGAGTAGCAGGCAGAGTAGCCTGTGAAACAACAGGTGTAAGCGATACAGGTATAGGTAAAGAAGCCGGCAACCCTGGAAGAGGGGGTGCCGAAGGAACATTAACATTGACCACAGGAGGTACAGGAGCTTGATTCTGTGGAGCAGGAGCAGGAATACCAGGCTGTCCAGCAACCGGTAAAGGTGGAACCGTAGCACCTTGTGCATACGGTGGGGGTGACCGTAACAAGTAAGACAACAGAGGATCATTTTCGGGGTCCTCTACTATCTTAGCTGTACTCGATGGCAAGGCAGGATAGCACTTGTCTATCGCTAAATTACGCTCTCTGTTGGCCACCTCCATTGCTTTCTCGGATTCGTTGAGTTGCAGCTGCTTGGCAGACTGCTCTAAAGTCAACTCTTGCTCTTTCTGCTCTTTCTTCAACTTTTTAATTTCTCTCTGTTTAGATTCTTTTCGCCAATAACGAAGAGAATCAAACATTGCCGGCCGCGCTTTCTTCTTGAACAATTTTGTTTCTAAATTATCAATAACTTGGGGTTCAAAACTACCATGCAGTGGCCAACTAAGGACACCGTCTTTCTGCGTATATCGGACCCATACCTCATTATAAGATATAGGACCCACTCCAAACTTACAATACAGATCATAAAGAGGAGTTCCGATCGGAGGAACCAGACATGAGTCCTCCAACCGGGAATCACTGTTGCAACCAAAACACGACAACATACAATTTTTCCGACTTACCATTTTATAACCCGGAACACAGAACAAACAAAAACACGAACAAAGGTGCGCACTCGAACCAAGAATTTAGGCCTACCAAAGCGAACAAATGTATCGATACCCAAACTAAACCAAAATGATTATCGTAACCAGAACAACCAGTGATAATCTTACGAAACCAAACCAAACCAAGAACTGAAAAAGGATTATCCAAACAGGAACAACCCTTACGAAGTAACCAACTAGCAACCACTTAATACTTAACTGAGGCACTGAAGACGTCACCAAGGAGAAACCCGTCACGTCTCGCCGTACTAAGGACTGCACCTCGGGTCCAAGACAGGGCGACGGTCAAGGCAACGGACCACTGCAGCCGTCCTGAACGGGAACCCTCGTGGAAGAGAACATCAGGCCACTTTTGCGATATGCCGGGATCGATGAAGTGGGGCGCCTCCCTCAGGAATCTTCACACGAAGCTTCTCGAACTCTTCAGGCTTTTGGACCGGTACCGAATGACGTCGCCCCAAGTTGGGCGCCAATTGGAGTTCTGGACTTTTTGGTTCCGTCCAGAGGTGTCAGGGATAACACCCGAAGACCCCGGAGTTCTACCTGTCTCGGTGCACAAATAAACAGAAACACGGGCTTCTCGATGGTGGCGTCAAAGACCAAAGGTTTATTACTGCAGGGACACAGAAGTCACAGAAACTACACACGGGCAGAATCTAGGAGCCTGTTCCATTTGTACAAAGAGGGTTGCTCCTCATATACTAAATATTGGGCTTGAGGCAAATTCTTTACATGTTAGTACATTCCCAAACCTTTGTGTCCTAAACAATAAATATTTGGCGTTGCACAGGAATCGTCAACAATATCTGATGTCAAAACATTACGAACGAGGGGTTCCCACTGTTCCATCATAATCCCATGTCAACTTTTCATTCAAGACTCGGACCGCCTCATCGTAAATTTCGTTACCTCCCCCTAATAAAGGCCCAGAAGGAAAGGAGCAGAGCCAGGTGCAGAAGATAGAAAAGCAGGATAAGAGATGTTTGTGGGTCGTAAATGGGCAAGGCTACCAGCTTCGGCCGCCTAATCATGATCAGGCCAACGAACACGAGAACCAGTATAGCAGGACTGGCCTCGGGCAGAGGAGGCAGCTTCTGCCGAGTCATGCAGCCATGACGTGTTCTGTTCTAAGGTGCACGTGTTACTAACAAGGTGAATCTCCGGCTAAAGCTTACGTGTCCTTAGGTGAAAGGGGTCACTGCGTGTCCATTGTCTACGTGAGGGCAAGAAACACAAAATGGCTTCCGTGATCTAAGATGGATGCCATGGGTAGATCAGAAATGTGTTCATAACAGGAGTGCTCTTGCTCGTAGCATAGCGAAAACACCAGGATATGCTAAATGGATCATTTGCGGTTCACTGATACCAAAATTATGTATTTACGACAATGTTGAAAACACGGGTTCAAATCGTCACGGAACCTCAATGAGGTTCTTAGGGCCTAGAGATACTCGGGCAGGGTGCCATGCGCCCCATCCCCTCATTTAATATATCACCCCGTTGATATATTTAGTTTGCAAAAAGGGGGGGCTGCCATTTTATTTTTTTATTTTTGCCATGATCATGCAGGAGTCCTGGGTCTTCCCTACATATTCTAGGGATAGGATAGGATAGGGATTTATAAGGCGCACTAAAACCTGAAGGTGCCAAAGCGCTGAGCGGACAGGAAGAGGAAAGGAGAATGAGAGGCTGCTGAATATACTGAGAAAATCCAAGTCTCCAGCAGTTTTTGAACACCGGAAGGGATTCCACCTGGGAGATCGAGGAGGGTAGAGTATTCCAAAGTTTTTCAGCCGCCACTGAGAAGGATCAGCCGCCCCATTAGGCTTTGTGAACTCTAGGGATGATCAGATTTCTCTGGGATGAAGATTGCAATGTATTCCCAAGCGTATTCTATTTAAACATGGTTTTCAGCTGCTGTGGACATATATTATGCAGGGCCATGTGAACTGTACACAAGGCTTTAAATGAGATTTGCTTCCTAATGGGGAGCCAGTGCAGGGTGCAAAGCCTCTCCTTTGCTGAATGCCTTTTCAGGATATTAATGATCAGCCTGGCAGCTGCATTTGTATGACCTGAAGCCTGTTCAGGGAGGCCGTACTAGTATACAAATAAAGGCATTACAGTAGTCAAGCCGGGAGTTAATCAGTGCAAAGACTGTGGGCCGATGGAGTGCTGGTGGAATATACAGGAGCACCTTTCTGAGAGCCTTCAAAATGTAAGAGCAAGTACTGACAGTGCATCTGATCTGAGCCTCAAAAGATAGGCCTGCGTCAAAAATAACCCCCACGTTTTTGGCTGTCTTGGCAGGAACAGGAAGGGGACTGCAAACACCCGGCCACCAGGCATTTGACTAGATTTAAGTCTTAGGACCAAAAACTAGGACCTCTGTATTTTCTGCATTGATCTTAAAGGGAGTTATTTTGCATCAATCTACTAATAATAATGGCCATGCACTGGTTAAATTTCCTAGCGACCGACTGCAGATCATGAGAGATGCAAACAATGATCTGTGTGTCGTCAGCGTAGATCACCTAAAACCCAAAGTATCTGACAAGCTTGGCCAGTGGAGAAACAAACACATTTGAGAGGGTGGGGCTCCGTGTTGAGCCCTGGGGAATGCCACATGGTAGGCTAAAAGCCTTAGATCTGAACCCCCACAACTAACAGCATTAGTTCTCTCTATCAGGAAGGAGTGGAGGACCTGCAGGGTCTTACCCGAGATTCCCACCTCTTTCAGACGTTGAACCATTCAAGTGGGAGAGACTGTGTCAAAAGCCGCTGACAGATCGAGCATAATCAGCACTACCGACCCACCCTGATCGACCTGCATGCGGATGTGATCAGTGGCAGCAATAAGAGCAGAATTGCTGCTCTAGTTAGCACGAAAACCGTTTTCTGACTGATCCAAGAGCTCATTAGAGTCCAAGTAAATCATCAACTCAATGTTGATGAACTTCTCTAGGATTTTAGAGGGGCTGCAAGAAGAGAGATATGGCGGAGATTTGTCAGTTCAGATGGATCAGCATTGGGTTTTTTAAGCAGGGCTGTAACAATTGCCTCTTTCCAAGCATTTGAGTAGCAGCCGGAATAAGGGATGTTGTTGAATACTTTGTAGGGTAAGGCAGCAATCAGGCGGGGGACCATCTTGAGAGTGAGGGGCATGCAAGGGTCAGAGGATAAACTAGACTTGAGACCCATAAGAAAACTCAAGGTTTGTGCCACAGTAATCTTAGGAAAAGCTGCCAGAGTAGGAGGGGGCTCTCACTCCCACTCCCACTGGATGACCGCCACACCCTCTAATTCTGCCATTTGCATATGATTGAGCTCTCTGAAGATTTTATGGACCTTGTCCTCGAAGTAGGTAGCTATTCTATCAGAGAGGTCTTGTGAGTGGGACAACCTGTGTGTCCCAGAAGGTTTGATGATCTCCTTAATCACCTTTAAGAGCATTCTAGAGGAATTGTCTGCAGCAAGGATCTTGTTAGTGAGGAAGGGAGCTTTGGCTTGAAAGATGGCTAGCTTATATTTCTGAAGCAGAGCTTTCTGCTTGGTTTCCTCCCTAATTCAGGGGTCTAGCAGATATCTGCATTCCTGCTTGCGACATTCCCTTCTGAGTGATGTAAGTTCATTCAAAAACCAATGTGATGTAGGTTTGATTCTCTTGAAGGTGTGCTCTTTACAAGGGACAACAATATCTAAGGCTTGAGTAACCCATTTGTGAAAGCCCTCTGCCTTAAGGGTGAAAAGGACTGTGCCTCCCAGCCCCAGCAGAGGCCAACGCCACCTCCAAATCGGGAGCAGAAATCTTGCTCAAACCCCTGTAGTGAATGTGCCTTGGGATGATGCTGTCCTCCACATTAGTGGAGGAGTTCTGGCAGACCTAAAACAGAATCAACGAGTGGTCGAGCCAGCTATGAATGAATGAATGAATGAATAAGATATTTGTTAAGCGCACTGTGGCCAAGCGGCTTCCTGGCGCTGAGAGCTCTAAACAACAGATACAGACAGGGCCGAGGAAGTTAACAGGTGTAGGCCTGGGCAAACAAGAAGGTTTTCAGCGCTTTGCGGAAGTGTGAAAAGATGGGAATTGAACGCATAGAAAGAGGGAGGGAGTTCCAGAACCGGGGGGGCAGCACAGAAAATCTAGTACCACCAGTGCAGGATTTGCGAAAGCGAGGAACAGTGAGGAGGGCGGAAGTAGATGAGCGGAGGGTGCGGGCAGGGGTATGAGTGGAGATCAAGGTATTGATGAACGCCGGAGCAGAGCGATCAACAGCCCAGAAAACTAGGCACCCTAGTTTAAATAGGGATCTCTGCAAAACAGGTAACCAATGAAGTGATTTAAGGACAGGAGTGATATGGTGATTTTTGGGAAAATGAAAAATAAGACGGGCAGCCAGATTCTGGATTGCTTGAAGACGGCGAGTTTCGTAGGCGGGGATGCCCACGAACAAGCTATTTCCATAATCAAGGCGGGAGGTGATGAGGGCCGAGATGATAATTTTAAGGGATCCAGCTAAGTGGCTTTACCTCTTCAATCATTAAACTACAGGGGGGCGTGGTTTGGATGCCACTCAAGATGGCCGTCTGATTACGGAGCTCCGCTGTGCCGGGAGGCATTCCCTCAGCTATCTGCACTTAGCGGACACCCTTTTTGCTGCAAACAGCTTCCCAGAGCGTCGGAACTTGCCAGGACCTGGATAATGATTCTCGGACTCCTCCTGCTTCGTCCCTACTAAGTTTTTTCCGCGACGGGAAAGTCGCGCTGCCTCCGCCCGCCATTTTGAGATGTGCCGCGGCTGACGTACGAGCCGCGGCTTCCTCAAAGCTCTGTGGCGCACATCTGCTGGCTGGTTTCCCGCTCCACCTGGACCCTGTGATGCCGTTTTTTCGTTGCTGCACAGTGGAACCTGCCTTCTTTGCCTATGTGCTTGTACCCTGCCCACGGTGAGCTTTCATCTCTCTCTCATTATGGTGTTTTCTTTCTCCTCAGAGGCTCCTTCCACCATTTTACAGTATTTACCTATGGTGCTAATTGGAGCATTTTCCCATTGTATTTGAACTGGTTTGCAGTCCTCAAGCGCTTCAACACATTGTAACTTCTCCTCTTGGACTTTGCCCCTCTCTCTCAATGCTACTCTTCATTTTGCTTGCTCAATATCAGTTTTCCTGCCTCCAGAGTCTCCTCCTACTGATTCCATTGACTCTATTGACTCTCTAATGTGACTGAGACCTATTTTTTGCTTTGTGCTGCTTCTGGGTGTGAAGCACCACTTTCCTTGGGATTGGTGGATTGTCATCCTATTTTTTCTCCTCAACACGCGCTCAATAGGTGGATTTCTTCATTACCTTCGACTTCATTGCCTTGGCCATCTCGTTGAGTGTGTTTCTTTTGCCTTTGGTTCCCACGCTTCACCGTCTTATTGGCAAGCTGTGTCAACCCAAATTTGTCTTTACCTCATCAAAGTCACCACAGGATTCAACGCCCTTCTCCCCTGATTCGTCTGCTGTCACAACACCAATGGCTGGTGCAGCTCCAAATCGCTCTTCTTCAAGCCAGAATGTCTCCTCTTAAGCGTCGCCTCCACTGACTTCTTCTAAACGCCCTAAGCAGGATCCTCCGTCTCCGGACAAGCCTTCGTCTCCCATCTCTATGGAATTAATTTTAGATGAAATAAGAGCATTACGTCCATTTGTGGAAACTACCAGTAATGAGATGCAGCTTTTGAGAGAGAAATGGGCTTCTATGGACAATAGAATTTCTTCTGTAGAACAGCTAGTTTTGGAGATTCCATCACAGGCTCAACGCATCTCCTCTTTGGAAAAGTCAGTACTGGCCTTACAGCAGCATACAGAAGATTTGGAAAACAGTAATAGACGAAGTAATCTGCGTATTTACCGCCTTCCGGAAACTTTGAAAGGGGATGACCCTGTCCCGTTCTTAACCTCTTTCCTGCCAAAGCTCTTGGATATGCCTCCTTCAACTTCCCTATCAATCCAGAGGGCTCACAGACTTGGTCCCAGATCTTCCACCTCGACCAAACCTAGGGGAGTCATTATTTTGTTCCTGAAGTTCACAGACCTTCTTGCTGTTCTATCTGCGGCACGGGCCAAACGTAATGTTTCCTGGTTAGGGCAGCGTGTGTTCCTTACACAGGATGTTTCCAACGCTACTGCTTCCAGGCGTAAGGAGTTCCTCAGTCTCTGTGCTCCATTGCGCTTACTTGGTGCCCGTTATGGATTATTCCACCCCTGCATATTCAAGGTTACGCACCACAACAAGACGTGGACCTTTCAAGATCCTGGTGAACTCAAGAACTTTATTCAGATTAATTCCAATGACGGCATGGATACTTCTTTTCCTTCCACAGGCTGATAGTCTTCTCCTCGTTGGAACTGCATCCTATTGATGATGTCGTTGTTCTGACATTATATGTTCTGTTTTTCTGTGTTATTCTTTTCTGATGTTTTTCTGCTTGCTCTTTTATGATATGAATATTGGTGTTCCTTTTCTCTTTCTTCTGTTTAGCATTTTGTCAGTACTTACTTACCTCCTGTTTCTCTCGTACCCCTTCATACAGGTTCCCGATGTGTTCCTCCCTCACTTCGTGTAGTTGCTTCTTTCTTCCAAGTTCATTTCCTCGCCCAGCGGAGTCCTCTCCCTTCGAAGGGTTCGTTTTGTCGGGTGTCACCATGGTCCCCCCTCCTTCTTGTTTGTTCCCCCCAGGTATGTTCACTTCAGTCGTCCTTTTGGATTTGTACTGTCTCTTCTACTCTCACTCTTTCCTTTTCTTCTTTCTTTTCCATTCTATTTCCTTCTTCGTCCTTCTCAATTTGGATTCTCCTTTTCTGATCCTTGGCTTCTTTTTTCTCCACCTGCTTTCTCTTTTCATCCTAGATTTTTCTTTTTTTGGATTGCTTTTTGTTAGTTCTTTCTCTTCTCACTCCTCTTTCCAGGACATTTATGGTTCTTTCTTCTTCTCCTATTTGGCAGCTATCTCTTTTCCTATGGCGTTTATGGTTCTTTTGTATATTTCTATTCACTTCTCTCCCTTATCTCTTCTTTTTAACAAAATGTCTTTCACACTATTATTTATCGTATTATATTTACCAGGGTTTATAATTTAGAGTTATTTCATGGAATGTAAAAGGTTTTCTTAATCCCATTAAGAGACAAAGGGTACTCTCTCATTTATCCTCCTATAACCCGGATATCGTTCTTTTTTTGCAAGAAACCCATCACAGTGATGTTGAATCTCTTAAATTGAAGAGGTCTTGGGTGGGTACTGTCTTATTTTCGCCAACAGATAACAAGAAAAATAGAGTTGCTATTTTGGTTCATAAAAAGCTTAAATGTAAAGTTTTGTTGGAGGAAAAGGATTCAGAAGGTCGCTGGATTTTGGGTAAATTATTGCTTAATTCCATTTCCCTAACTGTGTTCAATGTTTATGGACCTACCCAACCTTATTGCTTGTTCTGGCCCCTCATCACGAGCAAGTGCACACGATATAGAGATGATTTTTTCCTTTTAGGTGGAGACTGCAATCAAGTTGTTGACCCCTTTTTGGACCGAAAGTCCCCCGTTCGCTTTGTTCCCCACAAACCCCACAAACAATTCCTGGACACTATCCGCCATATTCATGAAAATCGGCATTTGCGATTCTGAAATAGCGAAAAATAGCGAATCGCTATTCAGAAATCGCAAATCCGAATTCATGAATAATTGCGATTAAAAAAAGCGATTCGCACGCGATCGCAAAATCCGATAGCGATCCGATTGAAATTGCGATTAATCGCAGATTAATCGCTATTTCCGCCTACCCGCGCCTGGACTGCGATCTCGCAAATAGCGATATCGCTATTTGCGATATCGCTATTTGCGAGATCGCAAACTCGCGAGATCGGGAAAACGGGAAGTCGCATTTCGAGCCCAGTGATGACATCACAACCAGGAAGCTGCCGGTTCCCACCACCATTTTGCACATTGAGGCACAGAGACAGGGAGCACATTGGAAAGCTGCAGCACATCTTGGCAAGTAAACTGATCCACAGATCCACAACCCATACCATGGCTGAGGAAGCTGCACCTGGGACCAGCAGCTCATCTGGGAGAAAGAGAAAACTCAAATTCTCTGAGCAAGAGCTGGAACACCTAATAGAGGGGGTTGTGGCCAACCACGACTAACTGTTTGGCGCTAACTCACGGAGGGTGCCAGAAATGGAGAAGCGGCGCATATGGCAGGGGATAGTCTCTGCAGTGAACTCGGTGGGAGTGGCAGCCAGGTCCCTGGAAGAACTCAAAAAGCGGTGGTACGACCTCCGAGGCCGTGCCAAGGAGAAGGTGGCGGCGCGCCTTGGGGAGTCCTCGGGCACAGGAGGAGGAGGACCAACGGTACCACCAAACACCGCCATGGAGGACCAGGTTGAGAACACCCTGGAGAGGGAGGCCTGTGTGGGTTTCACTACACTGGACTCATCCTGCCCCACACAAGACACACAAGGTAAGTGGCATGCGACTGCGACCCTGCCCCCTATGGATGTCCATGACCAAATAGGCTCCCCCAATGTCCCATAGGCATGCCATAGTTTGCACATCAAGGAATGTCCTGAAGCATTGTGGGAGATGTAGTCTGGCCACAATGTTGTAGTACCACAATGCAGCCAGTCAGGTCCCAATGCACACAAAGCCACTGCCAATCAGGGAATGTCACCCAGCATGCATGTAGCAACTGCACGTCTGCCAGATGCATGCAACTAATGGTCCACCACTTACCCCCACAGGTGGCGATACCAGTGACAGTGACAGGCTGGAGATCGACGAGGGCGTCCCGGAGGTGGAGGTGCCAACACCTACCCAGGCACCAGCCCCTGCCGCTGCATCTGCACCAGCAGCTACTACCACCAGCAGCGTCCCCCCTGCAACTGGTGCAGCGCCCACATCCGCTGGCATGGCAGCCCCCATTGTGCCTCCTGCCACCACTGCTCCTCCCAGAGCCGCAGCCAGGGCAGTCACTCCTGTGCCCTCTGCATCAACTGCTACTGCCACACCAGCAGGCACACCCCCTGCGACTAGCTCACCTGCAACACCGGCGGCATTACCCCCAGCAGCTGTCGCCTCAACATCCGGGGCTGCGCCACTGTCCACTCAGCGGCCACCCTCACAATCAGGCCAGCAGGGCAGGCGTGGCAGGTCACGCCAGCGCTCAACAGCAGCTACCAGGCAGGCCAATGCTGATGGAGTGGCGCGGCTCAGCATCGAGAGACGGATGCTGCGCATACACCAGCGCCAGGCTCAGCAGCAGGGAGCTATTCAGCTCCAACTACACAACATTGGCCGCAACGTGGCATCTGTAGCTGCCCACATTGAAGGCATGAGGGCCGACCTGGCCGGTGTGGGAGATGGGATGGCCCGCATTCCTGCAGCCGTGGAGGCCAACACCCGTGCCATGTATAGGATGCGCGGTGGGCAACGCCGGCACCACCGCCAACTGTTGACCCAGCTTGGCACATACAGCAGGGCAAGCTATGTGTCGGCAAATGCGACATCCCTTTTGGCGCGGCGCTGTCTCACCCAGCAGCACACTATCATCCAGTGCAGTGTGGACATGACGAGGGTGCTGGAGACCCTCACCAAACCCGTCGTGGCTCTTTACCCTCCACCTATTCCATCTGTTGTGGGGGGTGATGATGCGAGTGAGGGGGCGTCCAGCCAGAGCTTACAATCTGCCTCACAGGCCCCACTACCCACCCGCAGCACCAGGACCCCCCCATTGCCTGAAGCCCCGGAGGAGGAAGCCCCTCAGAGGCGTTATGGAGGAACACGCACTAGGCACACCTAGAGAACTGTACCTCACCAATGGCACAGGCTGAGGTCAAGCCTGCCATGCACAGCAGTATGGCGTAATACTGTTTGTTGGACTAATTTGGCACTGAACCTTATATTTCATTTTGTGAATTTAACAAGTACTTTTATTTTGCAATTTGGCACTGAACCTTATATTTCATTTTGTGAATTTAACAAGTACTTTTATTTTGCAATTTGGCATTGAACCTTATATTTCATTTTGTGAATTTAACAAATACATTTATTTTCCTACACACATTAGCGTTGTGTCATCATTACATTTTGCATGCATTGTTGATTTGTGGGGTGATGGAAGTGGTTGTACTAGAAACTGTTCACTGTGATGTGGTTGCGACGTCTGTGCCCTTCTGCTGGGTTCTCCCCTTGTGCATGGCGCGCATGTGCAGGTGGCCGGTTGTCCCCCTCAGATTCACTGCCAGAGATGTCAACAGGTATCTGGCGCTTGGTTGCAATGTTATGTAGTATTGCGCAGACAGCCACTATGCGGCAGCACTTTGCAGGACTGTAATACATGGCCCCACCTGTCTTGTGCAGTAAGCAGGCCAAATGTCCTTTCTATGCAATTCCTTGTCCGTATGTGTGCAATATTGTAGCGCCGTTGCTGGGGTGTTGCAGGGTTGAGGTATGGGGTCAGGAGGTATTCACGGAGGGCGTAGCCACTGTCACCTGAATGAGAGGAGCAGATGGTGATTGCCTGTGCTGCGCTGTTACATCTTTGCAATGTGACTTTTCAATCAAAGTGTACTTACCAAGTAGGTGTCCTTCCCCAAACTCTCCCCTGACCAGTCGTGTGTGGAGTCCGCTGTGCCGGAAAATGAAGGAGTCATGGGTACTCCCTGGGTACCGTGCGACGATGTCAGTGATGTATGTCTTGGCATTGCAGACCATCTGGATGTTGAGGGAGTGGTAGCACTTTCTATTGCGGAACATATACTCCATGCCAGCTGGTGGGCAGATGGCGACGTGGGTACAGTCTATACATCCGAGCACATGTGGAAAATGGGCTACATTGTAGAATTGTAGCTTTGTCATGTCCAATTCCTGTTGGCTGGCGGGGAATTTGATGTGACGGTGTAGCTGGGTGAGCATGGCGTCAACAAAAGTGTTGAGGCAGCGTGACATGGTGGGCTGGGATATTCCCCCAGCAGCCGCTACTACCCCCTGGAAACTTCCGGAGGCCAGGAGGTGCAGGCTACACAATACCTGCACATGTGTAGGCACAGCATTGGTACGGCTTGTTGGGTGCTGCATCAGGGGGTCAAGGTCCTGTATTAGCTGCATTATCATTTCCCCATTCAGCCTGTATTTGGCATATATATGCTCCCTGGTTTGGCCCAGCAAGGTGACCCGCTGGCGGAATATCCTGTCCTGGATCCTGCGTCTCCTCCGTGCTAATCGCTGTAGCCTGCGACGCCTCACCACCATGTACATTCCTGGCATTGTGGGACTCCTAATGCTGCTGCTGCTGATGGTCCTTATGTGTGATTGGTCAGGCCAGTACCTGTTGGTGATAGGTCAACGGTTTTTTGAAAGTTTTTTTTCCATGGCTTTCATGGTTACCACCTACTTTGAGTTGTCCTTATTTTGCGCGGTGCAAATTGCGATTTTTGGGTTTTTCGCTAATTGCGATTTTTCATGAATACCGATAGCGATTATTTTGCGATTTCGCTATTATTATCGCAGAATCCGTGGTGTGTCGCTATTTCGGAATCGCTAATGCTCAGCGGCTGGGATTCTGCGAATTTATTAGCGATTTCGCAAATATGTGTTAGCGAATTCGCTATTTTGTTGTTGAATGGCGATAACGGAAATTGCGCCCGCTTTTGCGATTTCGCAGCGATTGCGGGCGCAATTTCACTTCATGAATCAGGCTGTATATCTCAAACTAACCTTTCAGATTCTTGGAGACTCACTCATCCAGACACTCTTGACTACTCCTTTTTTTCACATCCTCATGCGTCTTCCTCTAGACTGGATTACATTTTTCTCTCTCAGCTTCTCACTCAAACTCTTGTTTCTTTCTCTATTGAGCCTATTGTAATTTCAGATCATGCTCCCGTCATTACGGATATTGATCTACTTCCCCCTCACCCTAAATCCTCCCGATGGCGCTTCAACTCTTCCCTTCTTACTGATCCCAACTTCTCCTCTTCCTTTCGAACTTTTACAGATGATTTTTTTCTCACCAATTCTACCGCTGACATTCTCCCTCATACTCTTTGGGATTCTTTTAAGGCCACAGCACGAGGATTCATTATAGACAAGAACAAATCTGGTAAACTTTTGGCCAATTATCTCAAGGCTCGCAAGGAGCGCAGTAGGATTGAATCTATTTTTTTGTTGGATAATACTCTCTTGCATGAGACTGACAAGATTCTTGATCAATTCCAACTTTTTTATCAGCAGCTTTACACTCCAGAATCTCCTCCTTCTTCCTCTATGCTTCATGCTTATTTTGAGAAACTCCCTAGACCTTCTCCGTCTCATCTCAACTTCGCCTCCCTTGACCTTGATCTTACTCTTCATGAGCTTTCTGTAGCGCTCTCTTCCCTTACTAAAGGTAAGACTCCTGGTCCTGATGATTTTCCGGTGGAATTTTATTTGCATTTCTCTGATCTTCTTTTGCCTAAACTTTTAACTCTTTTTCAGTCTTTCACTTCTTCGGGTTCTGCTGCAGGTACTTTCCAAAATGCCACCATTTGTTTGATTCTGAAGGAGGGTAGAGATCCGAAGTTTTGCAAGAAATATCGCCCTATTTCATTAGTTAATGTTGACTATAAACTATTTGCCAAATTACTTGCTTTGCGTTTGGATTCTTTTATGTCACATCTCATAGGCAAAGAACAATGTGGTTTTATCAAAGGTAGACTTACTTCTGACAACTCCCGTCTTTTTCTCAATGTCCTAAATAAGGCTCCATCTTTGTCGTTTCCTTTAGCTGCCCTTTCAGTTGATGCGGAGAAAGCTTTTGACCGGGTTGATTGGTCCTTCTTATTTGCTTCCCTCGCCTGGCATGGTTTTGGTCATAAATTTATATCTCTTGTTTCTTTATTATATTCGTCTCCCAACGCTTCTGTTCTTGTCAATGGTCATCTTTCTGTTTCCTTCAATATCGTAGAGGCGTTCGTCAGAGTTGCCCTCTATCCCCGCTCCTTTTTGTGTTAGCCCTTGAACCTTTCTTATCCTCCATTCGTCAGAACTCTTCTATCTCCGGTTTTCCCAACATGGCGATCAATAATTAAAACTCTCTGCTTAAGCTGACGATATCCTTTTGTTCATTTCAGATCCGGAGTCCTCCGTTCCTCCTTTATTGGCCGAATTCCATGAGTTTTCCCTTGTATCTGGATATAAAATTAACTCAGATAAGACAGAAATTCTCCCTTTGACGAAGTTCTGTCTCCCTTATCTCTTCTCTTCTACAGGTTTTGCTTGGAACAGTACCAAGATTAAATACCTCGGGATTTGGTTCTCTAATTCTATTACTTCTTCGGTCAAATTCAATATGTCCTGTGTCCTTTCACGTATTGACCAATTGTTTTCCTCTTGGAACCCACTTTTCCTTTCATGGTGGGGTAGGCTAGACTCGGTCAAAATGATGGTTGCTCCTATTCTTATCTACACGCTCTCTATGCTCCCAGTCCACATCCCTGCTGTTTATTTCAAGCGTCTTGACTCTTCTATTTCCAAATTTCTTTGGAAGGGCAAAAAGTCCAGAATCTCTCTCTCTTCTCTTCGTCATCCCAAATCTAATGGTGGTGTTAACTTCCGTGACTTTCGTCTATACCATAAATCCTTCTCCCTTCGTAAAGCTTCACGCTGGCTTTCGAGTGTAGTTTCTCCTTTCTCACCTCTCTGGCTCTCTATTGAACATGTCTTTTTGTCCCCCTTCTCTTTTGAAGAGCTTATCCGTTTTTTCTCTAAATCCCTGTTTGATTCTTTCCCATTATTCAGACATACTTCTTCCCTTCTGCGTCCTCTCTTCTCCCTCTCATCTACCTCCCGTGATTCCTTTTTATGTCAGCCCATTTGGTATAATTCGCTTGTTCTGGTTAATAACAGACCTATCTGCTGGTCCTCTTGGAGACGTAAGGGCATCATGTGGATTCATCAACTTTTTGACGGTACTACCCCCTGTTCGTTTTCGCTTCTCCGACTTCAATTTTCTTGCCCTCCTTCCTTTCTGCATAAATATACCATTCTCATGGGAGTGATTCTCGAGCGTTATTATTCCTTGTCTCCCACTCCACCCCTCGATCCTCCCTCTTCTCTCTTGACATTGCTTTCTACTCTTCCTAAAGCATCCCTTGTCTAAAAATTATTTTCCTCTCCTAACCCAGATCGTCCCAAATCTAAAGTTGAACTTTCTTGGGAAGCTGATCTAGGCTCTGTTTGGCCCACTTGCCTTTGGGATAAACTCTGGCTCAAGTCCTTGAAAATTTCTCGCTCTGCCTCTCTCACTCAATCTCTCTTCTTTCTGTACCACAGACTCTATCTTTCTCCTATTTCCCTTTCTCGCTTCTCCTCTATTTCTAATTCTGCCTGTTGGACTTGCAATTCCAGTTTTACTTTAGAAATTAAAGAGGACACTGGGAGACCTATGGAACACATTAAGCAAACAACTTACCTTGAATGGTCTAAAATGGATAACCAGGCATTCATTGAAACACTCCAATCATCATACCCTGTACTTCACGAAAATTGTAATACAGCCTGCAAACAATTCAACGAGTGGTTGGAGAATGCAGTTAAGCTAACAGTCCCACGAAAGAAAGCCACTCTGAAAAGAAAAACCCCCTCACAACCATGGTTCTCGGAAGCACTAAAAACCCAGAAACAGACGTGTAGAAGAGCCGAAAAAAAGTGGAGAACGAACTATGATACTCACCTCAAACAAGAATATAAAGCTACCTTGGCATGCTATAAAAAACTAATAATAACAGAAAAAAGTAAATATTTTATCCATAAAATTAACGAATCTAAAAACTCCAGCAAAACCCTTTTTGACACTGTCAAATAATTATCAAAATTTGAGAACAACAATCCAGAAGAACTATCATCAGACTTCTGTAATGTGCTAGGTGAATTTTTTGTTAGCAAAGTTTCATCAGTTTATGATTCCTTTAAAAACCAGAGCACAGAAGATGCTGAAAGGGACAAACTACAGACAACAACCCCAGTGAATAAAAACCCAGATCAAACTACATTGTTCCTCTTCACTCCCCCGACAGCAGAACAGATCCAAAAAGAGATCCACACCATTAACTCAGGCAGCCCAATGGACCCTTGTCCATCAAAAATAATGCACATCTGCTCCGAACAGCTGAGCATAATACTGGAAAAACTATTTTCCCAAATTATCAACACCAACATCTTTCCCGATGATTGGAAAACGATATCAATCAGGCCACTTCTAAAAAAAACTAATTTAGACTGCGAAAGCCCGAACAACTATAGACCAATAGCCAGAATCCCTTTTGCCGCTAAAATTTTAGAGAAACTATTAAATAAACAGCTATCCAGATATTTGTTGGACGGCAATTGGTTGGATCATTCACAGTTTGGTTTTTCGTGAAGGACATGGAACAGAGACTGCCCTTATCTCAGCAGTGGAGGAACTCAGGCAAGTACTGGATAACGGATCGAAGGCCGCCTTGATACTGCTCGACTTATCGGCGGCCTTCCATACAGTCAACCATGAGATCCTCATATCACGTCTGAAAACAGCACAACTAATTGACTCAGCATGTGCCCTCATTGCTTCCTATTTAGAGAACAGAACCTTCTCAGTAGAATCGGGAGAGGCAAAATCTAATCAATTCAACCTACCATGTGGAGTCCTGCAGGGCTCCTCGATGAGCCCAACTCTTTTTAATCTGTACGTAACTCCCCTTGCACAAATAATAAGAAACTGCGGCTTCACCCCAATATCCTACGCGGACGATACACAAATCGTGGTATCAATAAATAAAGACATAGAGAACACAGCAGAAAAATTTCAAATCTGCATGGTACAAATCAGCCAATGGATGAGAACATACTGTCTAAAACTAAACGGGGACAAAAGTGAAGTCATGATACTAGGAGGAGACACAAAAATATGGTCCCACTCATGGTGGCCAAGAGAACTAGGAAGATGTCCCGAACCATCAGAAAAGGTAAAAAATCTGGGAATCACTCTAGATACCAATCTTTCCTTCGATGCCCAAGCCAGTAAGCTGGCATCATCACTTTGGTACATCCTAAAAATGATCAAGAAAATCCTACCTTACCTACCACAAGACTCACGCAAGACAGTGGTGACAGCATTAGCCTTGTCCAGATTGGACTACGGGAACGGCCTATATGCCGGAGCCAGAAAGAAAATCCTACTCAAAATCCAACGCCTGCAGAATGCAGCAGCCAGGCTGATACTAGGGATACCAAAATTTGAAACAATCAGCCACAAACTAAAAAATCTCCACTGGCTGCCAATTGTAAAAAGGATACAATTCAAATCACTATGCCTAGCATATAAAGCAATTAATGGAACTGGATCACAATTTCTAAAAACCCATTTAAAACTATATGAGCCGAACAGACCTCTTAGATCCAGCCAAATGAAAATAATCAGTGTCCCAAGATTTAAGAGAGCAAACTGGGGCGGAAGAAGCTTCATGGTGCACACAGCAAGAACCTGGAACCAATTACCACTAAACATACAAAACAGCCCAACTCTGAAATCCTTCAGAAAGGAAGTTAAAACGTGGCTTTTCTCCGCGTAGCCCTAAGTAACATCTTCAAGAGCCAACAGTATCTCACAGCGCCAAGACGCCCTTGGGCATTCGCGCGCTCTACAAATAGATAAATCAAATCAATCAAATCAAATCAAGCAATTCGCCAGATGCTGACCTTTTACACTTATTATTCTACTGCCCTGTATTTTCTATTTTTTGGAAGCAGATTTGGCAGTGCATTTCTCAGATTTTCTCACTTTCTGTTCCTTTCTCACCTTCTCTTCCTTTCCTAGGTAGTTTATCAGATGCATTCACTTTACCACCACACTCCTCCGGTCTTTTTGATCTCATGCTTGCACTCGCTTTTCAGCATATCTCTTCCAATTGGAAAACCCTTGCAAAACTCTCCATGCAGCATTGGTGGAACTCTATTTGTCACTTTCACAGACTTGATGTGTCCTTCGCCTCCTCCTGTAAACCTTCCCGCAATGTTGAGCTTTATTGGCTTCCACTTACTGTTTATCTAGATCTTTCAGCAAAAACAAAGAAGCCGCCCCTAATCACTTCTGAGAATTTTAAGCCCCCTTAAACGATTTACTCTCTATTGTACCCATATCTTATTATATGTGTCTTCAGATGTTGTTTATCAGCTTCTTGGTTTTTCCTCCATTGTTTTATTGAGATGTTTATTGAGATGTACATTCAAGCTCTTTTTGTCCTCTTCCAGATTGCCTTTATTGCTTTTGCCTCTCTTATTGCCTAGATGATTTTCTTTCTCTCTCTCTCTACATTTTACTTTCTCCCCCTTCCCCTCTTTCCTCCCCCTCTCTCTTTCCCTTTATAATTCATAAAACGGCTTTCGATTGTTCTAATTTTTGGCATTAGGAGTGTAATATGTTTATTTCTCATGTACTTATATCCTCCTTCTTTATGTCAATTGTTCATCTTTATTCTATGAATGAAGCTTTTATCAAACATAAAAAAAATCATTAAACTACAATGATTGGTGAAAACGCCGTCTACGATATGACCAGCATTGTGGGTGGGAGCTTGAACAAGTTGCTCAAAGCGTAAAGATGACATAAGTTCTAAGCGGTTCCGTGTGTCAGTGTCCTGCTTCTTCTCAAGGTGGTAGTTAAAATCTCCGAGAATGGTGGTATGAGAAGTAGTGACAAGTGGCTCTGAAATTTTGCACCAGGATTCCAAAAACCTGGATCTAGAGCTCGGGCCTGGTACACTAGTAGGCCGGTAAAGGTGTGATTTTTGGACAATGAAATCCTGAAAGAGGCAGCCTCCACTGGAGAAGCAAAATCCTTTTCCACCATAGTTAGGGTGCATTTCAAAGAGTCATGGGCCACCTCTACGCTCAGTGTGGTCACATCTAAGGATTATGTACCCAGGGGGAACAGCATCCACAAGGTCTGGATACAAGCTCTTATTGGCCCATGTCTCTGTAACAAAGAGACAGTCCAGATTGGGAGTCTCGATACTTAATTCTATTTCTGTTTTGTGTTTAGTCATGGACCAGGCATTCAGCAGTGCCCCTTTAATAGTCCTGGATTTATGACCAGGGGGAATGTTAGTCCTGACACTGGACTTGTCACTCCCCGTTGCTCTGAGCATTGTGTAGGGGCGAGACACAGATGCCAATTCATTGGTGAGTCTGAGGTTACAATGATGACAGTGCACTTGACCTCCGAAAGAGGGGTCCAGTATAACAGCGCATTTACCAAAATGGCATTTAGGATGTAATTCCAGGAGCTCTGCTCTGGAGTAGGTTCTGACCTTGTTGCCCCTGTTACCTGGAGAGGACTGGGCAGGGTGTCTGGCCCCTGGTGCGTCCAGGCGCGGATGGGCGCAGATAGGTTTGCCTTTGGCATGTCCACTGCATGCCGAGGGTTGTACTGGCATTTAAATGCCCTGACCCGCAAGCGTATGCAAGGCTAGAAAAAGTTCCGGTGCAGGGGACTCTCTCCACACAATCGGGAAAACCTGTGGCGGACCGGAGAGCCCCTGAGGGAACTGAAAAATTGAAGTGCCACATGGAGTACCCGAGTAAAGCAGCTAAATCAATGTAGAACCACCATTAAGGAGATACAGGCTAAAACTAATTACTGGTTAAAACAGCGAGCGCGCTAAAGTGAAATTTAAAATAGAATTTTAAAAGTTAGACAAATTATAACCAGATAACAACAAGAGTCATCTAACAGCTTCCAGCGTTCAGGAAGGAAGGTTATCCCTACCCCCTTATGTTATATATTTCTCAACTTAAGGACAGAGGACTAAGTCCTCAAGTCTAGTAATGGCTGCTATCAACAGTTCAGAGTGATCTCTCCCTACGGTGCCTGTCTCCCAATGAAGCCAATTGGCCAAAAGAAAAAAAGGCTTTAAGCTTCCTTAGCCAATCAGAATGCTCAGGTTCTTTTAAATCCAACGATCCAGATATGCAAATATTTTTAAACCTTAATATGTCAAAAAATACTGAACAGATGTAAACCAAATTACAAAAAGCATAATCTGTGGGCAAAGGGCTAACTTCTGACCAATGCCCATTGTCTATACTTAAATTAGTGGTGGAACCGGTCTCACTCACTCTAATATCAATGCGATGTTTGAGGAAGGGTATTTCCCCAAGATATGGAAAAGAGCATCTATAATACGTCTCATGAAGAAATCTAATTTAGATCCCAAGGACTCCAACACTTTCAGACCAATCTCTAGACTTCTTCTACCTGTTAAAATAATCGAAAAAACAATGAACCTACAGCTTAGTGCATTTCTGGAAGAGTCCCAGAGATTGGATCCAACTCAATATGGATTTCGGGGTAGACATAGTACTGAGTCCGCTCTCCTCAAATCCAACGAAGAGATTAGGGCCATTTTGGATCAGGGAGGAAATGCAACTATGATCATGCTGGACCTTTCAGCAGCTTTTGATACTTTCCATCATAGCATATTGATGGACAGACTGCTAGAGATCGGTGTAAAGGGGACAGCTAAGAAGCTGCTCAAATCATTTCTTTCCGACAGGGTTCAGACTATGTCCCTTGGGGAGTTCACAGCTAAACCCTTAATGCTACCATGTGGAGTACCACAGGGATCCTTCATTAGTCCCACTCTATTTAATGTATATGTCTGTCAACTTGTGCCCCTGATCGAATCCTTTGGTTTTGATTTAGCCTCTTACGTAGACGACACCCAAATTGTAGTGTTACTGCTATCTAATAGGATACAAGATACAGCCACTCTCTTTCAGGACTGCCTAACAGCTGTAGGAGACTGGATGACCCAAAACTGCCTCAAGCTTAATACCAGTAAGACAGAGGTGGTTCTGTTCGGCAACAATTTAATTTTTTGGTCACCGTGTTGGTGGCCGGAAAAAATGGGTCCCCTTCCCAAACTTATTAGGAAAGTAAAGAACTTAGGAGTTTACATTGATAAAAAACTCAGTCTTAAGGACCAGGTCAATGCAGTGGTCTCAACAGCTTCATTCACTTTAAGATCCTGCAAAAAATTAGGCCTCTCTTTCCCACAGATAGCCAAAAAACTGTCATCACTTGCCTTAGTCATGTCCAAACTGGACTACAGTAGCAGCTTATACTTAAACATTCAGGAAGGGCTTATGAAAAGATGTCAGCTACTACAGAACACAGCAGCCAGGATGCTCACTAAAACACCTAAACATGCTTAAATATCAGCGGAGATAAAAAAACTTCACTGGTTGCCCGTGAAGAAACGTGTTTACTTCAAGGCTCTGTGTGTGGTCCATAAATCCCTTTATGGATATGGACCCCTTCACCTTAGACGGAACTTCCAGTGGTATGTCCCTAATAGAACTCTGCGCTCGTCAGAGGCAAAACAGGTATCAGTGCCTTTGGTAAGGAAATCCAACTGGGGAGGAAGACGTTTTGTGGTCGGAGCCACTAAGGCATGGAATGACTTACCATTTCAGCTGAGAGGTATAATGAATCATCTTGATTTCAGAAAGGCTCTGAAGACGTGGCTTTTCCAGTCCAGTTAAACAGCTACTTCACCCTTGCTTAGGCCTCTGCAGGACATCGGATTTCTGCGCCAGGACACCCGAGGGCAACAGAGAGCTTTACAAATTGCATTAACATTATCATTAACATTAACATTAACTTCCAGCCAAATTTGGTGTAGTTCCATCCAGCAGTTTTTGAGGTGTTTTATTCACTAACAAGTGGTCAGTTTTTAAAATCACATCCACAGGCTTTAAATATCTGAAAAATAATGGCTGATGTGAGTTAGTTTAGATAATTTTTTTAATTTAATTTGGTGTATATATATTGGACTGCACAAGCTATGCATTAGTGGGGTGAAGATGCTACAATGTCAGCTAAATATAATTTATTCGATTTCAATCTGTGTACATTTTTAACTATATCTATATATCTTGGATGTAGCGTGACTTTTGTCTCTGGGTGGGAGTACTACCCTTGCTGGCATTGTTGTGTTTTTCTTCCTCCTTAGTCGTCGTGCCCAGTAATTGAGCCCGCCTCTGAGTTGAAGAGGTTTTTTCCTGCTTGGTCAGATATCCCTTGGCCAGTCGAGTCTGCTGACCTTTGTAAATTAAGATGTATATATCTGGCCGCAGACATTGCTTCTTGAAGGCAGATTGGAATCTCTCCTCAGATTGCCCACTGCCCTCTGCTTGTTGATGCTCTGTCTTCATCAAATGACTCACTGTCCCCAGTATCTGATAGAAGAAGATTTCACCAGATGAAGTGCATTACATACAAGATGTAAACGGTTAAACTCAACAGATTTATAATATACATTTTCAGTTGAATTTGAAGCAAGATGGTAGAAAGATAACTAAACCCACCCTCCCTCACTTAGAACCATATCCCAACGGCACTGAATGAGCACGAGAGGTGAGTGAGTCCAACATTGGTTTGGGTACTTCCCGAGTGCATTGTGACAACAATCTGGCCAACTCATGGTGCTTTTTGCATCTAAGTTCTCAATTCATGTACCGATCTTTCCTTCTATGTCACCCACCAAACCATCCTTCCCTTCCTTCTTACGTCCTTTTCCTATACATCTTTCTCTGATTCATCCTTCCTCAAAGCCTTCTATTCTTCTTTTTGTTGTTCATATTGTCTTTTCATTGATCCACCCATTCATCCATGACTCTCCATCAACCCTTTCATCCATGTCTCCATCTTGCAATACATTGATTCATGTTTCCCTTATTAATCCCTCACCAATCTCTCCATACCTCCCTCTTTGCAGTCTTTTAAGCCTGTGCTTTCTTGTTGGATGCATTCCCCCAATATCCATGTACCATGTTATTGTCTTAGTATCGAGTGTATGAGCTAATGTTTGGGAACCAGACAACCAAATTCAAAGGAGCAATACCCAGAATGATTTCTGCTGCACACACTACCCAGTGGCACTTAACCCATGCTTAAGCTGCTAAAGTTAAGTGTTACTTGTGGTTCTACTGTGAAGTTACGTATAATATGCTGTTCATGAAACACAACATGTAAAGATGTCTGAGTTTAGAAGGGATGATATAATTTCACCTGTCAACACAATGGTTCAGCACACCTTACAGTATATAGTAACAATATTAATAAAATTAATGATATCAATAAGCCATGGAGTTTTCTTTCTTGTTTTTATTCCAAATCTTCACACACAAGTAGCCAACGCGTTTCGTCCGAAGGACTTCTTCAGGGCGAATAATTATCAGAATTACGTCATGGATTATGTGTTCCAGGGCTTTATCAATGAGAACCAGGGTACCCTTTCGAGGCTGCGACCGGGAAGAACGGAGACATGAAGATCGTCCAAGGTGAATATTGATATCACTGTCAATGGATGTGAATTTTGGCATCCAAATCTCGTTTCCACCTAATACAGCATTCGCAGAGAATTGACTAATCCATCTTAAAATAAGGATCCTTTCCATTTAATTTTCTGAAGACTGGTTCTCATTGATAAAGCCCTGGAACACATAATCCATGACGTAATTCTGATAATTATTCGCCCTGAAGAAGTCCTTCGGACAAAATGCGTTGGCTACTTGTGTGTGAAGATTTGGAATAAAAACAAGAAAGAAAACTCCATGGCTTATTGATATCATTAATTTTATTAATATTGTTACTATATACTGTATGGTGTGCTTAACCATTGTGTTGAATTGTATACAGTGCCTTTGGGCATTGACTTTGGAGGCCTAGGGGTATGTGGCCTCAGGTTTCAGGCACCCACAAACACAACTAGACCAAGACATAGTGGATAGAGTGCAGTCAAGTGTCTTACCCTGTACCCCTGTCTTAGTATTACTAATTTCACCTGTCAATCAAGAAGTAAAGTTTACCAAGACCAGTCAAAGATCTGTGTGTTTTGGATGTCACCGGTGAAGTTAGCTGCTAAACCTAGGTCCTTGAGGTTGGACTGGAGAAAGAGTGCCTTGATCCAGCAGCTTCAAAAACAAGTTTAACAATAATGAATTGCATTTTCTATTCATAAGTGAACATGAAAAAAGAAGCAGATGATTAGAAACATTTACTTACACTCTGTCATGATTACTAAGCGAGTAAGTTATTATGTAATGTATGGAATATTGCTGTACAATACACATATTAGCAAACTTACCTGAGGGTCAGATATTGCTGCTGCCAGTATGTCTCCTGGTAGTCTATGTGTTGTTTTGGAGGTTCTCTCCAGAGACTTGTTGAAGGCAGAAGATGGAGTTAGGGAGACACATATGTAAGTGAACTACTAAGTGTAAGTGTTAACTAAAGTGGGAATTTAACAATTTCTGCAAATGCTCTTGGCATAACACAATGCTAATAACTTACAAAGCACTAGAAATGTGAACATTTAGATGATACACTTACATTGCTGCATATTTGTTAAAAGGTACAAAGTAATTGAAAAATGAAAAGTGTAGTGTCTTGCAGTAAGCAATTACGAAACCCTTTTGGCTCCGAATGGACTCCATAGAACTTTGACATACGTGTTAAAGCAGAATGAAATGAAGACTGATTTAGAATGTTGAGTTCACAGTTACACGCAGAAGAATTAAAACCTCATACTAGGCTCCATGTGTGGCATAGTCATTTGTGAGTACCCAGGCTGGGAAAGATGCTACAAATGATGACAAGATAGGGAATAAGTAATCCAAAAATCAACAGAGCTTTCCCTGAGAGTTTGTCATGGTCCAAGCAAATATCTCAAGTGGGCCACATCTGCCATCGTCAAATCGACGCTTATTGCATGTGGAGTCAAAGTGCAGCTCCAGCCGATATGAAACAGTTAAAGACAGTGAAGGCCTTGCAGAATTATAGTATTAGCTCTCAGCTGAGCCCGAGAGCCTGCCCTTTGAGGAGTGTTTTGATATTGGATACTATATTATTCACTGCACTCTAGAATATCTTCCCATAATGCTTTACAGGGACTTTGGTTGGATTGTATTTTTACCCATACCTGTGTTTGGGGTGGTCCTAGGAGGATGGGACCACCACTGAATCATTTCAGCATGATGTGCTGTCTGTGTCAAGGCATCTGGCTGGTCCTCTCCCTAATTTAGGAAGGACCCCAAAATCATCACGTCTCCTACTGCTTGCTAATTTTCATTTTCACTTTTGTGAGATGACTATATGCATTTTAGCATGTAAAGATAGAATTATTTATTGTTTAACTAAAGGCACTGCTTGCTATGTTTTCAGTTTTGTGAGATGGCTATATGTATTTTAGCATGCAAAGATAATATTTTTTTTTTACTAAAGGCATGTGAGATTTCTGTTAAAAACTATTAATAATACACGACAATGGAGTTAATACAAAAACTCTGGAATAGGCTACTGCAACCACATTCCACTGATAAAACCATTTTACCGTTACATGCTACAAAGCATGTAACCAATTCACAAAAGTGAGCTTTGAAAAATATCAGTCAATGAGCGAGGTGATGATGTTGGTGTCATCCTTAACCTAGGGGGAGGACCAAGCAGGTTCCTTGAACACAAAGAGCATATCATGCTCAATGATTGTGGTGGTCCCATCCTCCTAAGAACACCCCAAGCAAAGTTATGGGCAAAAATACAATGCCAACCAAAGGCCCAGCAAAGCACTATTGGGCTAGATTCTAGAGTTTAGTGAATATTATATTATTAGCTTTCAGCTGAGCCCAAGAGCCTGCCCTTTTGGAAATGTTTTAAGATTGGATACTATAAATTTCACTGTACCCTAGAATATTGTCCCATAATGCTTTGCTGGGCCTTTTTTTGGGATTGTATTTTTTGCCCATAACTATGCTTGGGGTGGTCCTAGGAGGATGGTACTACCACCAATTGTTCAAGGCATCTGCTTGGTTCTCTCCCTAGGTTAGCGAGGAGATCAAAATCATCACCTCTCTCACTGCTTGCTGTATTTTCATTTTCACTTTTGTGAGATGATTATATGCATTTTAGGATGTAATAATAGAGTTACTTGTCGTTTTACCAAGGGAATGTGAGGTTTCTGTTTTATTAATTGTGGTGAGACAGAATGGAGTTGCTGAGTGGAATTCACTGAGTTTTTGATCAATTCTGTAGAATTCCCTGTAGGGGTACTCCACCAACTAGGCCCACACTTAGTTATGGAGTGGTATTGTGGTCTGTGTTGTGGAGTGGTAACCTCAAGATTAGTCTTCCTCGTTTCTATAGATGCTCAACTATGAACTCAGTGAGACAAAAAAGAAGGAATCACTGAGGAGCACTTGTGGATCTAGTCAGAGGTATGAGCAGGGCCACTGGAATTATGTGACTTTGGCTGGACCGACTTTCGCACAATCATACATTTCCTGCATTAGCCACATAAATCATCATCTCAGCTCAAACGTTACCATTAATGCAGAGACAAGTGTTACAGCATGGTAGAAGGCCTTTTGCAAACCTAGAATGTTCACCTGTTACTTATTGCTAAATGTGGGTTTTAAATTGGTACCAATGGTGTGCAAGCAACTCTTGCCTCTTTCTGCATTTCAGTTGCTTCTTTATGCGCATTTCTTTCTTTTCCAGCACATCTCTTACCTCTTTCTGCACAGCTCTTCTACTTTCTGTACCTCTCTTGCCTCTTTCTGCACCTCTCTTGCCTCTTTCTGCACCCCACTTGCTTTGTTCTGTATCCCTCTTGTCTCTTTCTGCATCCTTCTCCCTCTTTCTGCATATCTCTTGCCTCTTTCTGTACCCTTCTTGCCTCTTTCTGCCTCTTTCTGCACCTCTGTTCCTTCTTTCTGCACTTCTTTTGTTTCTTTCTGCACCTCTCTTGTTTCTTTCTGCACCTCTCTTGCTTCTTTATGCACCCCTCTTGCCTCAATCTCCACCCATCTTCACCCTTTCTGCATGTCTGTTGCTTCTTTCTGCACTTCTCTTGCTTCTTTCTATACCTCTTTTGCTTCTTTCTGCACCCCACTTGCCTCTTTCTATACCCTTCTTCCCTCTTTCTGTACCTCTCTTGCCTCTTTCTGCACCTCTCATGCCTCTTTCTGAACCCCCTTGAATCTTTCCGCATCTCTTCTGCTTGTTTATGTACTTCTTTTGCATGTTTCTGTACCATTCTTGCCTCCTGTACCTCTGTTGTTTCTTACTGCACTGCTTTTGCTTCTTTCTGCACATGTCTTGCAAAATTCCACACGCCTTTTGCCTCTTGCTGCACTCCTATTACCTCCTGAACCTCTGTTGGTTCTTTCTGAACTACTCTTGCTTCTTTCTGCACCTCTTTCGCCTGTTTCTGCAACTAACTTGCCTCTTTCTGCACTTCTCTTGCCTCCTTCTGCACCTCTGTTTTGCACTTCTCTTCCTCTTCCTGCATCCTTTTTGCCTCTTTCTGCACCTCTATTGCTTCTTTCTGCACTTCTCTAGGTTCTTTCTGCACTTTCTGTACTTCTCTTGCTTCCTTTTGCACGCATCTTCGCTATTTCTGCACCTCTCTTTCCTTTTTGTGCAACTCTCTTGCCTTTTTCTACACCTCTCTTCCCTCTTTCTGGACCACTCTTGCAACTTTCTGTACGTCTGTTGCTTCTTTCTGTACTTCACTTGCATCTTTCTGCACCGCACTTGCCTCTTTCAGCACCACTATTGCTTTTTCTGCAGACCTCTTCCTTCTTTCTGTACCTCTCTTGCATCTTTCTGCACCTCTGTAGTTTTGTTCTGCAGATCTCTGCAGATCTCTTGCCTCTTTCTGCACCACTCTTTTTTCTTTCTGCTCCTCTCTTGCCTCTTTCCGCACCCCTGTTCCCTCTTTCTGCACCTTTACTGCATGTGTCTGCACCTCTATTGCTTCTTTCAGCAACTCTGTTACTTCTTTCTGCACTTCTCTTCCTTCTTTCTGTACCTCTCTTGCTTCTTTCTATTCCTCACTTGCTGCTTTCAGCAGCACTGTTGCTTTTGTCTACAGATCTCTTGCCCCTTTCTGCACCTCACTTGCCTCTTTCAGCACCCCTGTTGCTTTTTACTGCAGATCTCTTGCCTCTCGCACCCTTCTTTTCTCTTTCTACACCCCTCTTGACTCTTTCTGCACTTTCTATACCTTTACTACCCGTTCCTGCACCTCTCTTGCCTCTTTCTGTACCTCTGTTGCCTGTTTCTGCACTTCTCTTGCTCTTTCTGGACCCTTCGTGTCTCTATCAGCACCTCTGTTACTTCTTTCTGTACTTATCTTCCTTCTTTCTGTACCCCTCCTGCCTCTTTTTGTACCTCTATAGCCTCTTTGTGTACCCCTCCTACTTTTTGTTGCATCCCTCTTGCCTCTTTTAGCACCTCTGTTGGGTCTTTCTGAACTGCTTCTGCTTCTTTCTGCACATCACTTGCTTCTTTCAGCATTTCTCTTGCCTCTTCCTGCACTTCTCTTCCTTCTTTCTGTACCCCTCCTGCCTCTTTCTCTACCCCTCTTGCCTCTTTCTGAAACCTATGTTGCTTTTTTCTGCACCCCTCTTGCCTCTTTCTGCCCCTCTAGTACCTGTTTTGGCACCCCGTTCCCTCTTTGGGCACATTTCCTGCCTGCTTCTGCACCTCTCTTGCCTCTTTCTGCACCTCTCTGACTTCTTTCTGCACCTTACTTGCCTCTTTCAGCAGCTCTGTTGCTTTTTTCTATAGGTCTCTTGCCCCTTTCTGTACCTCACTTGCCTCTTTTAGCACCTCTGTTGTATTTTCTGCAGATCCCTTGCCTCTTTCTGCACCCCTCTTTTCTCTTTCTGTAAATCTCTTGACTTTTTCTGCACCTCTGTTCCCTCTTTCCGCACCTTTCCTACCTGTTTCTGCACCTCTCTTGCCTCTTTCTGTACCTCTGCTGCCTGTTTTTGCTCTTCTCTTGCTCTTTCTGCACCCAAAACGCCCCTTCAGCACCTCTGTTACTTCTTCCTGCACTTCTCTTCCTTCTTTGTGCACCCCTCCTGCCTATTTTGTACATTTCTTACCTCTTTGTGCACCCCTCCTACTTTTTTCTGCACTGCTCTTGCCCCTTTCTGCACCTCACTTCCCTCTTTCTACACTACTCTTACTTCTTTCTACACCTCTGTTGCTTCTTTCAGCAATTCTCTTGCCTCTTTCTGCACTTCTCTTCCATTTCTGTACCCCTTCTGCCTCTTTCTGCCCCCTTTGTGCCTCTTTTAGTTCCTCTTTTGCTTCATTTTGTACTTCTCTTTCTTCTTTCTGTATCCCTCTTACCTATTTCCGCATGTCTTTTGCTTCTTTCTGCACTTCTATTGCCTCTTTCTACACCTCTCTTACTTTGTTCTGCACCTCACTTGCCTCTTTCATCAACTCTGTTGGTTTTTTCTACAGATTTCTTCACCCCACTTGCCTCTTTCTGCACCTCTGTTGGTTTTTACTGCAGATCTCTTGCCTCTTTCTGCACCCCTGTTCCCGCTTTCTGCACCTTTCTTGCCAGTTTCTGTGCCTCTCTTGCCTCTTTCCTTACTTCTGTTGCCCCTTTCTGTACTTATCTTGGTCATTCTGCACTCGTTGTACCTCTTTCAGCACCAGTTAGTGGGTAGCTACTCATGTAGCTACCCACCAACACATGCAGCCGCTTAAAAATCAGCCACTTGGCACAACAGAATTCATGCATGTACACAGGGAAAACACCTGGCAGACGCGTTTCGGGGAATGGCTTCTTCAATGCCAGCTTCGTGTTGACCAGTTCATTTGTCGTGGGGCTTTGACATGCTGGATGATGGAATCCTATTGGAGCTCTATTGTGCAATCAAAGAGAGTGGGCTGCAAAGTCTCAGCCCACAGTTAGTACTGTCCTTTCTTTTATAATTCAAAGCCCCTGTTGTGCATCCAATTGTGTCCAAAATCCCACCAGCAGAGCGTGCAAGTGGTCCCACTCTGCGAACTTGGTTAAGTAACCTGTTCGTGCAAATGATAATGCCCTGACAACGTCAGCTATTGAGCCGCCTACTCCCCGCTGTGGCATAATCAATGGTGTTTTCCTCACCTGGAAGCTTCCCGTTCAGCAATCAATCTGCTGCTCTCTCCCCATTGCCAAAGAGTATCTCAGCCGGGGGAGCCTCGGTGTGCAACCTACACTTCTCCAACAGTTGCATGCAATCCTCGGTGCTCGAGAACGAGAGGAGTGTCAGTATGCAGTGCTGACTGCTGCCTAATATCAACCTCCAATCCCATCTTTCAACAAAAATGACGGGTCTGACACATCTCAGGTCACCACAAGGTAAGGTTTTTAATCAACCACTTGGCACAACAGAATTCATGCATGTACACAGGGAAAACAACTGGCAGACGCATTTCGGAGAATTCCTTCTTTAATGGCAGCTTCATGTTGACCAGTTCATTTCTCACAGAGAGTGGGCTGTGATGGCTCAGCCCACAGTTAGTACTGTGATTTCTTTTATAATTCAAATCCCCCTTTACAGTACAAATGCTCATTTTATGTGTACAACCATTTTCAAATGCATTTGATGTATTTTTGGGTGGGATTGTAAACACATGCTTTAGATATGTTTTAGTGCTTAAATTTAGTAATTTCAAACACAATAAAGTGGAGTGGGTGTTGTTTAGCATTTTAGGAACCTAGTGTAATTTTCTCGATTCATGCCCATATATAGGTATAAATCACCTTGTCCTTATATAGGCATAGAAATCATAACCATATTTAGACATAGCTCATGCAGTCCAAATGCGGCATGACTACTTCCACTAGTTCCGAAAATCCACAACGATTTCTTGGAAAACTCGGCTTCAGCAGTTAGGGACTTCCCCTTGCTTGAATATTGATTTGTCCAAGAACTCATGGAGTTTTCAAAGAACTGAGACTCTTTGATGATGTTTTTATGTCCACATTTAAGTCAAACTCGGCACCTTCAAGGTATAAATATGCCCACACTTGCCCAAGCAAACACACAGTGGTTCGACTATCTACTTGCCCAGCGCATCCTGCTACAGCAAGTGCCAAAGGAAGCCGACCCTCCAGCAGACGCACTGTAAGAGACACTGTCTTTTCTCTTGCGGAGAAATCCAGCTGTTTCCAAGCTCCCCTTGCAGGGTGTTGGGAAATCGAGTCCTGAGACTGACCTTCTTCATTCTAAACCAAGGTACGGAGTTGATTAGACCCTAAGAGAAATCTTGGATAGATTCTTGGCAAAAGAATACTAAACGAATGCTACACCACAGCTACTTCTTCCCTCGGGGTAGGCATATTTTAGAAGCACCAGTTGAGTACTTTTAGTCTTTATTTATGTATGTATTTTATGGCTTAGAAACCATACCATGCTTTTGCAGTATTATTTTATAATAGTCATCTTGCTGTATGTATCATACTTTACAGCCAGTATCGCGATTGTAGCAGTTCATTTCTTCTGCATGAGAAAGAAGACTGTTCAATAAATACTTTTATTGAAAACGCCTGTCTCTCTATTTCTCTGCACCTCTGGTGAAACGAAGAATGCAGAAATGGCTGAGTGAAATATCTATCTATTGTTTCCACGACTCTGAAGATACGTTTTATCTTGGGGAAACAAAGTTGTAATGTTTATGCGGTTGTCAGAAACTAATCCCTTCTTGTGAACTTGAGAATGTTTCTAGTGACCTCTGAGCTAGCTGGCACTCACAATTAAGTCTAATATATTCGATAGAGACCTAGTAGACATAAGTTCTACGTCACATCAATAGGATATATTATTCCAATGCACAGAGCCTATTGGGAATATAAACTACAACAAGAAGGCAGAAAGTGCATAAGGATATACGAAGAAGAATGTTTAGGAGTAGAGTAATTCAAAATGTAATAAAACATGTAAGTAATATAAAAGAATATCAGCAGCGTATAAGAAAAAGCAATAGTTTGATAGTGTAGTAGATAGTGCTTTTAAATTGAAACAAAAATTATTTATATTAATATTGAAGAGAATGAGAACATTGGATAAAACAATGCAATTTATGAAGGAGAAAAGCAAAATAAAAAGTCTTGTTAATAGAAGTTACTTTTGTAAAACTTTTACAGGTGAATGGAAGCACACTTCCAGTACTGACCCTTTCTTTTAATGAAGGAAGTTATTTTGAAGAGAACACATTAGTACATGTGGTTCATACTAGTGGTCGATGTTATGGGGTGAAAGATGGCTCTCCCATTCGAAAGGAAAAAATGGTTCCTAGGAATGTTGAAGAAGTCATAGGTGAAGAGGGTCAAGGAAAACATGCACAAGCTTTTGTATATCACTGTGATTGTAGCAGTATTCAACAGGAGTCTATTGATATATTATGAATTATTTTACGAAAATATACAAAAAAAGTGTTAAACAGAAGATTAAGATTTTACAGAGACTGAATCCATTTAAAATAGGAAAATGTACTAAGTTGGAAGGTCTTTCTCTAGCTGTCTTTCAAGGAAAGTGTGCCAAAGTAATTTCATCACTTAAGAATGTTATCTGTATACCACTCTGACATGCAGAAGTCAGAACGGAGATTATACTATGTAAAAACTCCTGCATTATATTTATTTGAAATGAACACAGCTCTTTTGCACAGTTCAGTATCAGATGTACAAAAAGTTTGTGATGAAATACAGTTTCATTTTTTTTGGTTCAGAAGAGGAGTGTAGACAAACTCAAGTTTTATAAGTGTAGATGTTGAGGAACAGGAAAACGAGATTAGTATTAATAATTTTGCAGAAGAAATTACAAAGTTTATCATAGTTGTTTATGCAAAACCAAACTATATTTGTATTTGCTGTCAACTTACACACTACAGAAGTAAAACTAGGAATGCTGATTTATATTTATGAAGTGAAAAAGAAAACAATAGCATGTGACAGGAATTTGGTGTTTATTTGTTTGTAGAAGGTCAGTTTGAGTTGGCCAGTTATCAAGTTATTTGTAAGTACTGTTACACAAAATTAGAAGAAACAACATGCCAGCTCGAGCAGTGCATAGCAACTTAGAGTTGGTACCTATTCCTCATGAACAAGCGGATTTAAATGTGTATGGGCCTATTCCTATTTAATATGTACACCCATTTCAGGCCATAGTTCGTATGGAGCCTAAAACAGGTAAGCTGCCACCAACAGATTTGCAAAAAAGGTCTCAAAGGAAGCGTTGTGTACTTACCTTTAGATTTTAGGAAAAACATTGAAACTATAGGTGTGGAGAGAGAGGAAAATGTGCCTGTAGTTATTCTAGTAAATGCTGTACCAAGATAGAGTAGACAAATCTGGCAAGAGTTTGTAGATTTTAATAAACTTCAAAAGCCTACATTATACCCGGTACAGAATTTTTTTTTTATAAGAATGTAAATGTTGATGACGAAGTAATATGCTTAGAGTTTTTAACAGTAATATCAACTGGCCAAATAGAAAAAGTAGACAAGTCCAGGAGTGAAGAGATTTATGAAAATTATACTATACATTGATTGCATTATAATAGAAATCATAGGTAATTGAAATATTTCAAATGAAGGCAGTAAAAGGGAACTCCCATGGGTTTATGGGAAAAAAGTTTAGAAGCTCATTGTTTTCCTTGGCTATTTCTCACTGGAGATGGTGGACAATTTGATGAGCGAGCTGTATGACTTCCAGCTACAGAATACCGATCAACAAGAATGTATTGTGAAGATATAAGATTTTGGCAGTGCATTCCATATATATTTCATCTTCTGTTTGAGAGTTATTAGTCTCCACTTTCATATGTAGTGAACCATACAATAAAATTAGGAGTTCATCGTCAACATGTTTCTGCAAAAGAGTTCATGGACAAAGTTAAACAAAGAGATGAGAATTTAGAATCTCAGATAATTACTGTGATGGCATACCAACACAGTACCAATGAATATTGGTATTGTCGTCATGGTGAACTTAAATGCATGTTTAGAAATGTAGGTACACCTAAACGGTTTGTAACACTTAGCTGTGCTGAATATGCGTGGGGTGATTTACTTGAATTATATTGAAGACAGTTGGAGAACTCTGTTGTTTGGATCTTGTAAATGTCTGCAGATATTTTAACCATACGTTTCAAGCTATGATGTCATTTATCTGCAATAAAAGTGTTCCACCATTTGGAGAGATAACATTTCTTTTGGTGAAAAGAGTACCAAGCCAGAGGTGCTCCTCATATACACATGCTATTATGGATAAAGAATGCACCAACATTTGGAACTGTTACTGATGAAACTGTTTTATCTTTCATCAAACAGTATGTTACATGTGCCATTCCAAGAGAAGGAGGAAAAAATAGTGTGAGACAAGTTTTACCCTTTCAAAGTTATCGATGTGGGAAATACTGCAGACGGAAATATAAATGTAAAGGAAAGTTTTATACAAAATCTCGTTTTAGTTCCCCACGTCCTATAACTTCCAAATGAAGAGCAAATTGTTTTTGCATACAACCTAAGAAGAACAGAAGCTTCAAAATACATTATTGACTACAATCTAGTCATTTTGAAAATGTGGAATGCAAACATGGATATTCAGTATGTTGCAGATAATACAATTGCTGTTGCTCGTTATTTTAGATCATATATTGCAAAATCTGAAAAGTCAGAAATGAAAGAAATGTGGGAAGAAATTTCGGCAGAAAAGAGTCTTAGCAAGAAATTGAACAGTTTCCCAAAGAGAGATTGGATTCTATGAATGTTCAGATCGCTTGAACTCAGCCAGTTTATATTCAAAGTCATGAGGAATCATTTGGATAAGTCTAGGTCTTGCCTCCACACGAACTAGAGTATTGAAATCTTTACAAGAAATAGAATACTTAGCACAGTATGAGACAGAAAGTGCTGATATTGTCAAAACTAATATGTTGGAGACATACTATCCCAAAAGGAGTCCACATCTTGAAAACCTATGCTTTTATGAAATAGTTCAACATTGTAGGTTCAAAAAGAATGTTAGAGCAAATATAAAAAAAAGAAAAATATGCAGTAATTGGATGTAATGACTGTTTATTAAAACATGTCAGAGGGAATATTATTAATCACAGAAAGCTTAGGTGTGAAACTCCAGATAAAAGAAAATGCAACTGTTCAAACCTTGGCGTGTGAAACAGAATAACTTGGAGATTTTGACTGCTATAAATATTCTTTTATTGCAACTAAAGACAACATTCAGTGCACAATTTTTCAAACGTAATTACAAATATTAAGTTGATGAGATTGAACAAGAGGGTACTATTGCAGCTGAAATAACTAGAGAAAGATCCACTGGGACAACCAATTATTGAAAATGAAACAGCAATAGCCATGAATGAGGTAGAAACTGCAATGCAGCAAGCACAGAAGTATATTATTCAGTTTGAAAAGTTAGAGGAACTAAATATTGATCAAAAATAAATATATGTACAAGTCAAACAACAGGTAGAACATAGAATGCCAATGTTCATCATTTAAACCTATTCTTTTGTAGATTAGTGATCAAGGTGGAACAGGAAACAGTTTCTCAATTAATGTTTTGACCAGTTATCTACGCAAGACTACAGAATCACATTTATCTTGTGTAATAACAGCTCCAACTGGAATCAGAAGCACACAACATTAAAGGTATCACTTTACATAGATTACTTATGCTACCTGTTGAACATGATAATAAATTGGAATATCAAAAGCTATCGGGAGAATCTTGTTATGAAGTCTCAAGGGTACTGAAGAAATTAAACCTTTAATTACTGATGAGGTAAGCATGGTGTCAAACCTAATGCTTGTGTTTGTACACTTGCAAATGCAACATATTTTAAAAACAGATTAGGAAGTTCTGTTTGGAGGAAAACATTTAATTTTATTTGGAGACCTACTATAACTAATTCCTGTTAAAGTACAATCTGTTTTTAAAACCCTTCTCCATGATGACACAAGGAAATTGTTGGAAAATATTGAAAATTTAAATATTTGCTTACACTTTGAATATAAAAAACTTGTAAGAATATGCGACAAGGAAGTGATGAAGACTATGGACATTTTCTTAAAGACATAAAAATTGGTATGTTGATGGGACATGGTAATCAAGCTTCAGAAAGCCATCTACTAAGAAACTTGTATACATCTGAAAAAACAGCAGCAGAAGTAATGCACAATATGCTTGTAGAACACAATTCTACAGTTTGCCTAATATCTACACTGCAAGAGTGTTCTACATTTAATGAAAAACTTCTCAAACTGTAAAAAACAACAAATTCTTGAAATTAAAGCTATTGGCAAAATTGAACACCAAGAATTTGGATTCTTTGCTAAAGTCTGTATCTAAAACTGCAGGATTAAAAAAGAGTTTACATGTATGTAATAACTGTTGAGTAATTTTGTGGCGTGATTTGAATGTAGAAGAAGGATTAGTAAATAGTGCAATGGGAAAAGTTGTTGATTTTGTTAATTTTCAAAATAGAGATGGAATAGAATTTTTGCTTAGGACATTTTACCAGATTGATGAGGAAAGACAGATTTTGCATTGTGTTGTATGTTATTTGCTTGTAAAATGTATGTTCGTAGACAATATTTTTCTCAGGTTTAGGTTTAGGGATTTATAGAGTTCATGGCTACCCGCGGCCATACCATTGCTATAACAGGTAAGGGCAGCTGTCTGGAGTGAGTGTTTAGGGGAACTCCCAAATCTTGAGTTTCTTTCAAAAGGACTGTTCTTTTTCAATCAGTCGCAACTCTGGGTCCATACTATTCCAGAGTTTTGGCACCAGATGTGCAAACGACCTTCCTCCCCACCTTGATCTCTTTATTCATGTGGAAGTCATAAAAAAATGTGAGCGTTATCTGAGACAGCAGCGGGGTAAGTAGGGGGATCAGAGTTCGTAGCATGGTTGGATATCTCCAATACATGGCTCTATGTGCCAAGCAGAGAGGTTTAAACTTAATCCTGGTCTGGACTGGTAACCAGTGTAACTCTGTCAATGCCGCTCTAGCTGACTGATTCCTAGGTATGTTAAAAAGTAGTCTAGCTACCGCGTTCTGTACAACCTGTAAACCATTGGTGACGTATTTAGGTGACCCAAGGTATAGCAAGTTTCCATAATCAAGTCTGGAGACCACCAGGGCTTGCACCACTGTCCCTTTTGAGTTCTCTGAGAGAGGGCCAAGAATTTTCCTAAGCATTGGGGGAAACCAAAGCATGTACCCGCCAGTTTTTTGGCTTGTGTCTCCATAGTTAAATTCTGATTAAGCCACATCCCCAGGTTTTTTATGGAGCATTTCGGGGTGGGCCCCAGTTTGCTGGCCAGGGGATCTCTAAGCGAGGGTTAAAATTGCTGGCCACGATCATAAGCTCGGTTTTGTCCATGTTCAGCATAAGACTGCAATCCGCCATCCAGGTTCTAATTTTTTACAAACACGGGGTAAGTTGCCTATGGTTGGAGTTAAGGGAGTCAGCATTTGACACCACTAACTGTGTGTCATCCGCATATGACACAATGGAGAATCCAAACTCTTGTGCATTATGAGCCAGCGGGCCCATATAGACATTAAAGAGGGTTGGAGTCAAGGAGGATCCCTGAGGTACTCCCCAAGGGGCTGAAAAAATGTCTGACAGAATGCCGGGATCCATACACTGGAAAGATCTATTGCTCAGAAACGAGGCAACCCATGTGTTGGCTGTACCTCTAATCCCAACTGTTTTGAGCCTATAGACAAGGATTTTGTGGTCTACCGTGTCAAAGGCTGCGCTAAGGTCTAATAGTACAATGGCGGTTGCCTCTCCTTGGTCTAGAATACTATTTAATTTTTCGGTGACACAGAGTAGAGCTGACTCCGTACTATGATCGGGCCGAAAACCCATCTGGGTCTTGTGTAGAATGCCATTGTCTTCCTGGAACTGTGAAATAGCACTATTCACATGTTTCTCCACGATATTTTCCAAAATGGGCAATAATGAGATTGGACGATAGTTTGCCATAACCGCGGGGTCTAGTTGAGGTTTTTTTAAATATAGTTTTACAATGGCAGGCTCTAGCATATGCAGTAACTATTCATTAAATCTCAAGGTTTAAGTGTAGACAGAGCTTTTGTAAGTATTGGTAGTACGGTGTTCAAAGAAGGAATGGCCTATGTTGCATTGTCTCGATTAAGAACATTGTCTGGTTTGTATTTGATAGATTTTAATGAGAAAAAGATTAGTGCTGATGCAAATTGTGTAAGATACTACAATTGGTTATGATGACTTTATGCTCCTCATTTAGGTGAATATCCAATATATGAGAAACGTGTAGTGTGTCCAAAATTAAAATATGTCAAACATTCAGCTGAGGTTGAAAATAAGAAAACTATGGAAGAGAACGTTGAAGGTGTAAAGAAAAATAAAGTGAAAAGTGTTGATGACATTGTAGGATACCAGTTAGAAAACAGTTCAGGTATCAACTGTTATGCTAATGTGATTCTGAATGTTGTGTTTCATTTATCACATCTTCATCATGAAATCATGGAAAATAGTGAAAAAAGACTTTGTGCTACACTACATTATTTATTTCAACAGTTGCTAAGTGACAGAAGGAAAATTCATACTGCTTCTGGCATTCAACATCTTTTAGATATATGGGGCCTTTTCTATGAAGGACTTGCGCCGCCGATGCGTCACTTTTTCCCATGTTAAAAGTGACGCACCGGCGGCACAAGTCCTTCATAAATAAGGCCCATGGACTGGTTCATTGATATTTACTCTAAGCATACAACAAGATGCACAAAAGTTTCTGATGTTCATGCTTGGAGTATTGGAACAAGAAGGAATACACATTGATAACTTATTTGAACTTAAGTTACAAATGGGACCATACAGTGAAAAGTGTTCATTTAGTTCTAGCACTCAAATACAATTAGAACAATTCTTATACTTAACAATACCAGACTGCAAAACAGTACCTTTTAAAAAATGTTCACATTGTAGATCGGAGATGTTGTCTACATTACATATAGAAAGATTTGGAAAATATGTCATTTTAATGCTACAACATTGCAGAGCAATTGGAAGAAAATTGGAAACAAAATAACAGATTTTAAAGGAAGTCAACTATCTAGTTCAGAAAGAACTTATATAACAGTGGCTATTATTTTTCATGATGGCCCTACTACAACATCTGAGCACTATATTGTTTATTTAAAGTGTAAGAAAGGAGGAACACATTGCAATAATCCCCACCTGTAATTCAAAGCTAGATTGCCTTTTTAATTAGCACATTCTTATATCTTATTTCTCCAGACAAAGTTTTGAGTACATCATTCGGCCTAATGAGGAAAATGGCAACAGAAATTAGAATAATTATGGGTTTGGCTCGAATCAGTAAGGGTGAGCCACTTATCAAAGAGAACAACAAGACTGCCAATACTGATATTCAATTTGAATCTATTAGACAGTGGCACATAAGCAGTACATCAATACATGCCGACACTAGTTAATAGATTTTTATTTTCATTTTTTTTTAAATATATATCTATTAATTTTTTTCCCTTTTTTACAGAGCACATCGTCATGCTAGAAAAAATGAAACTTACAAAAAACAACATGAAACCAGAAGATGTAAACAAAGCCAGTTACACACCAAATTATGCTAGATAGACAAGTATCAGTAATAAGTCAGTGCACGCACATTACAATATGAATAAATGAAGTGAGGCCCTGAAGATAAAATATCTAAACACATGTTCCTGTCTTTCCTTCTAACTATTAATAGGCTCCCATTTTCAAAGCCCTAATATTCTTCCCCTTTTACCCTTCCTTGCATATATCCCTTTCTCAAGGTTATATAAAGAAAGAAATCTAGCCAGCCATTGGTGGAAGGTAGGTGGGGTTTGGTGGAGCCATGCCGAAACAATACAGATTTGTAAAACTGCCGTAGCCAAGAACATAAAGTGACATGCAGGATCATCTGTGCCATGGCCATCTACACCAAGCAGGATTCTTGATGGCTTGAGGGTGATCTCGATTCCCAATGATCTCCCTAAGAAAGATTCTATGGCTCTATGGAGTGGCTGCAAGTGTGGACAATTGGCAAAGACATGCACTTTCTCAGCATCTAAGCTATCACATCGAGGGCAAGTGATGCCCGCTGTTCCACCCCACTGCGCAATCTTAGCTGGTGTGTAATATAACGAATACATTGTTTTATAGTGCTGGGCCTGAAGTGCGGCCGAGCAAAGAATATTTTGCCCTAATTCTAATGAGAGGTGAAAGCACTTGTGTCCTATCCCAAGTTTCACGGCCCACTTGCTTTCATATTTCCCAAGGTCATTCTCTTTAATCGCAATCAGTTCGGCATAAAGTCTTTTGATTGTGCAGCTGGACCTACCCTCAATAACTTCAATAATTGTATTTTTCCCAAAACCAGCAGACCCGCCCTTTTAGGTTACTAGAAAGCTCCTGACTTGTAAATACTTAAAAACTGGCACATTCCATTTAAGCCCATCAGGTCCCCCACCTTCGTTACCCCACGCCGCACCCAGTCTGTAAAGACAGAATCTTTAGGGTGCCACAGCGTCTTGAGGTAGTTTGTGCCGGATTTCATCGCGGAGGAGACCAGGGGCTGTGTGGTGCTTTCTGCTGAAAGTGAAGGACAATGGGGGCTTGCCGAGTGACGCCCATAATCAACAGAAAAACTCCTAGTCCCAGGAGTCCTTGGCTGCCCACACCTGCACACGGGATTGAGCTCCGCCCACTGCCTTAGACGCCCTAAATTACCTCGCCGCACCCGCTTTGCGGGTGCCACAACGTCTTGAGGTAGTTTGTGCTGGATTTCATCGCGGAGGAGACCAGGGGCGTGTGGTGCTTTCTGCTGAAAGTGAAGGACACTGGGTGCTTGCTGAGTGATGCCCGTAATCAACAGAAGGACTCTTAGTCCCAGGAGTCCTTGGCTGCCCACACCTGCACACGGGATTGAGCTCCGCCCATCACCTTAGACACTATATAACCGACCACCTCTTCCGCTGCGCAGGAGCGTCCCGGGAGAAGCCCGGGACAAGGGCGGGATGGGGCCTCCCTCTTTTGCCTTCATCCGACAGCTTCGCTCAAGGTTAGTGCAAAATAACTGTAAGGGGTCCCATAGACTGGGATATTCCTCGTGATTTTTGCATAGCAAGTACTGCATTCACTTAAGCAATGGCAACCATAAATGTAGGAAAGGGAAGGAAGTCAATCCAAGGCAGGTCATTCATAGGGACGTTGGACCAATTTCTTATTAGGGCATCATCAATGCTGACCCACCAAATTGACATTGTGGAAAAAGGCTATCCCTAGACCCTAACTTCGATAAAAGGCCATCTCTGGGGCACTTGGCGCAGGTACCATCGCCAACCAGCCAGACTCTCTTCGATCATCAGCAGGGGGGCTGGCACTGAGGGTTTACATCAGGTCCAAGTGGAAACCAGACCCCCGGGTTCTCCAGCAGGGTTGGATGCTGTTACATCCCCTGCTCCCCCTGACGCTATACCTGTTATACCTGCCCGGGGTTTGACAGACAGGATTGACCCTCTTGGACCGCCCATGGGTAAATTACAAACACGATCTGTCACCAGCTCCATGAGGGGTGCACAACCTGTGGCAGCTGTGACCAAAAGAAAGCGAGGGGGTGCTCCGTTAAATAAGAGGAAAGCCAAACTACAGAAATGTAATAACGCTGTAGATGGCCAATTGTGTACAGTTATAGAGAGTTCAGCTATGAATCCTGACACTGATCAGCGCCTGGAACAAATGCCTATGACCTCCCCAAGTACCAATGTTATATCATCTGACGACCATGGAGAGGAGTTTTGGGTGAAAATGGAAAGCATCTTTGTGTAGACTTGCCGCCCCTTACATGAAAGACTCAATGATATTGAGAATAGGTTGTTACGCTTGGAATGTTTGCAACCAGCAACTAGAGGGGAACGGGGCTGGTCAAATCATAGATGCTAATGTTGACACCATAGTAATGCACACAGGGAGTGTCAATGCCCCCTGCAATCCCCCTGTTCTGCTAGTAAATAATGTAGATGGCCAGACCTTAGAAAGCATCTCGTCATCGGGACAGCTGGTAGAGTCTAGAGAGAATTGCGCAAATAATCCTAGGGGGAGTAGAACATCTATGTGCGAGAGCAGTGGAGGGGCATCCAATTCTTGAGTTTTACATACGAGAAGTGAAGGCTCGGATCAATCTGTTACAGAATTGAAACGTTTGGATCTCCCCCTCTGAGTCCGCCCCGTATGTAATAGTTCTTGCGGGGGTTCCAGCCTTGGACCATGGGAAAAGGGAGGAGTACGGGGACCTTAAAAACAAATGTACGCATTGGCTCAATTATAATAGGCAACTACCTCCCCATGCATCAAGTGAAATTCTTTTTGCGCGACATGTTGAATGGGTGGGGCCAAGGGTAAAAAATATCAGGGGAGATTGCGTAGTTGTTAATTTTAGAGATAAGAAGGTGGTGGACTACATTTCCAACTGGGGCCCATGCCACTCAGGCACGCAAATTCAAACAATCCCACTGACCTATTTCTATCCAACTCCTACTGTTGAAAGAGAGCAACAGTTAAGGGATGCCCACGTTACCCACGGATCTAGGACCTAGGACACTCAGGTTCCCTGGTTGGGTTATAACAACAATTCCCCCAGTTGGAACCTGTTTGCACTGAGTAATAGATTTAGCGTCCTAGATCAGATAGATTGATGGCAGACTTCTGACCCACCCCAGCCCCCTAAGGATGACGAGGAGGCCCCGTGTATGGACCACAGCTGCCCTGATTCCTCTAAGTGGCCCATTAAAGTACCTAGTCCACATGAGGGTTGGATAGCTAGGAAGGACTCAGAGTGTGCTGCCAATGGGACCAAGAACGGCAATCAGGGGGTTTGTACAGAGACCAGAACTCCCTATTTAGCCAGCCAAGCGGTCGCCAGAGGCGCAGTGTCCCAGCTGGTTGTGGAACGGGCGTCTGTGTCTGAGGGGGATGGGATGAGCCAAATCCGCATTGGAAATAGTGTTGATGTTCTGACTACCTTAGGACCTAATGTAGATCCAGTGGCAATTGAAACCAGGGAGGGTGAGGCAAAGGATTCAATTAAAATTCTTTTCTGTAATGTGGCAGGAATCAAAAACAAACCGCTGTGCCCAGACTGGGGAGCATTTGTGGAGGAAAGCGATGTTTGCCTTTTCCAGGAAACCTGGGCGCTAGTTGATACACAAAGGCGGGGGTATTCTACCTTTAGTATACCGACAACCAAGAAGGGAATGGGGAGACCATCAGGGGGTCTTAGCATCTGGGTGGGCATCCATTTGGGGGCCCAGGCTGTCCAGATCCCTACTGGGTCTTTGGATGTGCTGTGTCTTGCTTACATTCCCAGAAAATAGGCAAACTGCTTTTATAAATGTATTTTTTCGACCAACCGCGAGGGGGAAGGAGTCTGGCACCATTGATCAGCTCAGGCAGTTCATTTCAACTCTTGATCCATCTATTATTCAAATTGTGGGTGGTGATTTTAACTGCCAGTTTGAGCCACTAATTTATGCAACTCAAGTTGGTATAGAGAATGAGGATTACATTTGGCATGATCCGGAACCGCAGATCCAGGTAGTTAGAGCTTGGACACCATTAGTACTACAAATTAATTCATTTATACTCTTATCCTCTCTTAGAGCACGCAATGGGAGGACGAAATCTGATAGACCTGGGTGTATGACATTCAACAGAGAAGGCCATAATTCCATTTTGGACTATATATTAGTCGAACATAGAACTTGGGGAATGGTCCTGGACTTTAAGATATACAACAGAAAAGATAGTGACCACAATCCATTGGTTATGATGTTAAAACCAGAGAGTGTGGGCGTTCCAAAACTAGCCCCCGAACAAAATTCAGTTGGTCTGCCACTCCTTTTAACCAACAATAGGCGGAGAGTCAAGTGGCCACAGATAATAGATTCCCCAGATAAACTTGCTGAGGTGTACCGAAGGCTTTTGCCTTGCCTAAGTGATATGGGTGAGGTGCTGGACAGAGATATGCACTCAGGAATGAGGGATGAGCCCCGAAAAATTCATCGGGAGCTCATTCTGAGTCTCTCTGTTGTGTTCTGCTCAGCAGGAAGACCAAAGACAAATTTAGATATAGTCAACCCCTGGTATAATGCACATTGTAGATCAGCTAAAAAGGAATTGCTCCTTGCAGTCAAGTCAAATGATAAAACCAGGATAAAGCTCTGTCGGCGCAGATACAAGCAGGCCATCCAGAGGGGGAGAAAAGACTGGGAGGCAGAAAACTAGGAAGATCTTAGAACTGCGCTTAACTCCAAGGATTTTAAAGCTTTCTGGACAATTGTAAGTTGTGGGAGTAGGGCTGGCACCGTGGCCAATGAACCAAATATAGCCGCTTCAGCCTGGGAAGCACACTTTGGGGCTTTGTATTCCCCCTGAGCAATGATCGCTCTGAGACTTCTCTCCCATGCCTCCCCCACGAGTATCGACTGGAGGGGGCATGGAAGATTACATTGAAGGAGGTAGAGGATGCCATCTTGAAGTTAGCCCCAAATAAGGCCCCTGGCTTAGATAAGATACCGGGAGATCTATATCGCTCTGAGCCGAAAATATGGGTTCCTTATTTATGTGTTCTCTTCAAAACTCTACTTAACGGCATGGACCCTCCAGATACTCAAGGGGGCATCTACAAGAAAGGATGCCCCCTTAAGCCGTCAAACTACAGGCCGATTAGCCTTATAGATGTGACGTAAAAACTGATGGGCCGAATTATTTTAGGTAGAATACAGAGTTGGATTGAGGATAACGATATCCTATCCACTTTCCAGGCGGGTTTTAGGCGGGGCACATCAACGGTGGACCAGTTGTTTAGACTGCAGGTCATTTATTGGAAAACTGTGACTGTAGAGGGTGGCAGCCTCTACATGATCTTTGTTGACCTGCATTGGGCATTCAACCTAGTACCTAGAAGTAAACTGTGGAAGGTACTTTAAGACTTGAGCCTACCACAGTAACTACTTAATGTCCTAATGAGACTGCATACCGACACTTATGCCCGGGTAAGGTGTGGGAAACAGGGGGATTTGTCAGGTCACTTCCCGGTGAACCAAGGGGTACGCCAGGGTTGTGTACTGGCTCCCACCCATTTTTGCCTCTTCATAAATGGTTTGGTTGACCATCTTCTTGGAGAAAGTAATATCGATGCCCCAAGACTAGCCACCGGCAGGGTGCCCACTCTGATGTTCGTGGACGATACTTTGTTGTTGTCCAAGACATCAACGGTCATCCAACGTATTCTCGATGGCTTTGCCAACTTCTGTGTACTGAGGGGGCTGGAGATCAACTTGGATAAAACCAAGTTCATGATCTTTAACCCACCGAGACAGACATGCCCCAATCCCCTCCTAGGTGGGACCCCATTGGAGAGAATGAAGATGTTCGAATACTTAGGTATCACCTTGGGAGAACACTTGAAATGGGACCCGCAGTTGTCCAAAGCCGCACTTAAGCTAACTAAGGTGGTGGTGGGGATCCAGCGGTTGCATAGAGTGTCTGAATTTAAACCTGCGGCCCCAGTAATTGAAATATATAGTATACAGGCCAGAGCGGCAGCCCTATATGGGGCCGAGCTATGGGGGCATGAGAAATCTCAAAATTTAGCCAAGGTGGAGCATGCATTCGTCAGGAATATACTGGGTCTTCCTATCAGTACTCCTCTGGTATCACAGCGTATGGACTTAGGGCTACTCCCTATTGAGGAAGTTATGCCCTTACATCCTCTATTATACTGGAAAAGACTGTGGTCCGTGCCGGAACTCTCCTGCTATAAAAATTAATTTGTGGAAATTTGGGGTGCATTAAGAAGTGAGAGCATTAGGTGGCTTTCCCACATAAAGCCAACAACTTGTAGGTTAGGCATATCGGATCTTTGGGAAACCCCGGAAGTTGCTTGCCCAGAGATATCCAAAGCCGACCTGAAACGCCACTATAAGAATTACATCTTATCTTCCCTGCTTGAGAGCTCAATTGGGGGTAGACTGACCATTGAGTTCCTCCAGGTTAAAGAAGACTATAAAAGGGAGGAATTCCTAGACTTAATATTCCCTGCAGTTGCACGCAAACTGTATATGCAATTCAGACTCGGCACTCTTTCACTCAGAGCTTTTACCAGTAAATGGGATAGAGCCTTGAGCAGGGAGTGCCCTGCCTGTGGCTCTGATCTGGAGGACAAAATTCACGTACTTTTCTTTTGCCCAGCGTATCAGGGCCCATGCAAGCATTGGCTCTTTGCAATTAGCAGAAATTTAGGTTTTTGTCAGTGTGCGCATGAATTTAGGGTGTTAAAATATGATACCCATCCTCCAATAGTCTTTGCAGTTTCCCGTTTTTTAAACGCAATGTGGCACAAACGCAGGAAATTAATTACTGAACCTGGTGTTTAGCATGACTTTCCTTTTCTTTTATATGTATCATGGAGTTCGATAATGAGAAGTAGTTTAATCTTGTTTTACACTATGTACAGCATTGTATGTACTTGTTTATCTGTATATACAACGTACTTTTAAATGACATTCTTATTTATTGTCTTAAATTTTGTATTATATGTATGAACTTTTATGGTCCTTGGTGGCCGAAATAAAGTTATCGAGCGAACGAATCTGCAAATATTTTCCCTGGAAGGGTATAATTCCTATACAATCGGGTATATGCATTAAACCTCCCTAACCTGCTTTTTTCCCTAGATGATGTCCATATCTTGTGTGCAGTGATCAGCGTCTTAAACTTTGTTCTTTTAAAGTAGCAGGGATCTGTATATTTCAAAAAGGCATTCTCTGCCTCCCCTCCAAGCAATAGCGAGTATATAGCTAGAGAGCCTCTGGTTCGGGCCCTCCACCCTCTAAAAGCCCAGACATGTACTGCAAGGCTGCTGCCCAGTAGTACATTTTAAAATCAGGAACAGCCCAGCCTCCTCTATCCCTGGGGAGTGCCATATATCGTAGAGCCCTTCTAGTCTTGCAATACGCCCATATAAATCTATTTATCACCTGTTCTAGTATAACAAACCATTTCACCTCAAATGTGAGTGGGATTGCCCTAAAGAGGTAAAGAAACTTTGGCAAGATGATCATTTTGATAATATTAGTACGCCCTACTATAGAAAGATGAAGATTATGCAGTCTATCCAGATCTTTTTTTGCTTTACTTATTATAGGTTGTAAGTTCCTGTCCACCACTTTATCCATATCCGCCGAGATATTAACTTCCAGATAAACTCCAGATTCCACTATTCGAATGTCAGAGCATTCTACCTTCTCATTCTTGATTATCTGCGTCTTGGGTCCATTCAGGGCATATCCAGAAACTTGGCCAAAGCCTAAGGCTTCCAGCTCGACCTCACTTATGGCCTCTGTGGGTGCTGTGATGAGATTTTTCTACATCTTCGGCATATGCAAAAATTTTACATTTACCACCTTGGATCTTTATAACTCCAACTTCTGGAGTAAAGGATTTATATACAACGCGAAAAGCAGTGTAGAACACGGGCAGCCCTGTCTTGTGCCCCGTTTAATCTGTAGGGGCATCATATATCCACCACTCACTCGGACTCGAGCTGAAGGAGCTAAATATAATGCCTGAACAGCATTGATGAAGCCCTCTCCAAAGCCAGATCATCTTAGAGTTGACCAAAGACAGTCCCAGGAGACCCGATCAAATGCCTTTTCAGCTTCAAATCACATAACTGCCATCGGGTCTCCTGGAACCTCCGTGGCATCAAATAAGATAATGACTCTGCGAATATGCTACGTAGTGCCTCTTCCTGGAACAAATCCATGTTGAGTTGCGCTAACCAGTGTATCTATAACCTTTGATAGCCTAACTGCCAAAGCCTTGGAGAAGATTTTTGTATCAAATTCATCAGCGTTATTGGTCTATAAGACCCTGGTTCTGTGGATGGCTTTCCCTTTTTTAAAATAACTACAATATCTGCTCCTGCCCAGGTGTTTGGAACAAATATCCCTAGCTGAGCCTGTTGTACTGTAGCGATCAAGTCAGGGGAGATTACATCCTGAAAATTTTTATAAAATTGAATCGGAATCTGGTTGGGCCCTGCTGCCTTACCTGACGGTAGGCTCGCCAAAGCGGCAAGAATCTCTTCCGCCCACAGGGGCGCGTCTAGGGCTTCTCTATTCTCCTGAGAAAGGTGTGGGGCAGAAATATCGCTAAGATATGATCGTATTTCCGAGGGGTCTTTTGGTTGTTCCTCATCATATAGTGTCACATAAAACTGTCTGAAAACCTCTCGGATTCCACCTGAGTTTGTGAATAATCCCCCAGAGCCATCAGTAATCCCTTTAACCTCGCCTAGAGCTGCTTTTTGACTTGCACAAACTGCTAAAGTGTGACCCACACACTCGCTTAATTCATAGCACTGTTCTCTTATTGCTAAGTATGTGGCAGCTGCCTTACTGGATATATTCTCCTCTGCCTCAGCTTTTGCCCTAGCGACTTTAATGAGTGTCTGATCTGGGGGTGAACCTACTGCCGAGAGCAAAGCCAAATCCTCCTTGGAATCTACAAGAGCCTTGGCCAGTTCTGTAACTCCTAATCGCTCCGGCCTTTGTCTAAACAAACTGAAGCTCAATGTCTCACCCCGAATACCTGCCTTGAAGGTGTCCCAAGAGATTCCTGAGGAAGTACTACCGCTATTAATGTTCCAATATCCTTTAATCCAACCCTTCATATGTTGCACGTAATTATCATCCTTTAATAATCCCCACTCAAAGGTCCACATGCGCTCGTGCCTAACTGCCCTTGTGGTGTCTAGGGAAAAGAATAAAGGATTTTGGTCGGTAATAATCTGAGGCAATTTTTCAATCTGGGATTTCGAAAACAAACAGTTGAAGACAAGGAAATAATCCATTCTGACAAAGAACTTGTGAGGGGAAGAATAGTAAGTAATCCCAGAGTCGTTGAGCTTCAACTTTGTCCAGACATCTACTAATGCATTATTCCTTGCTAGGCTTAGAATTGCGCGACACACTCTCTTCTTCCGGGCTTGATATTGCCCGGTAGGATCCATACCCAAGCCTCCTACCCCGTTGATGCTAAAGTTCCCACAGTGACTTCCATGCGGAGCCCATGTAGCTAATTCTAAATCTGAAAAAGCAAATGCCTCTGGGTCATCCTCAGTTGATCCATATATTGAACCTAGAGTAACCCAGTCCCCATTAATCATACATTCTATTAAAGCCCATATGCCCCACTGGTCCGCAAGCCTTTTCCTGACTACCACATCTTTTAATCTAGACAGTATAGCTACCCCTCTATTTTTAGCCCCCTGTTTTGAATGAGCAAGCAGATGAAACCCCAGCTGTCCTAGTAAGAAACCCTTGGTCCCCTCAATATGTGTCTCCTGCAGACATACGAAATCCGCACGCATTGCTCTTAATAATGCTGATACTCGTTGCCTCTTGAGATGATTGTTAAGGCCACACACATTAAATGTAACTATTCGTGTACACATTAAAACACATCTGGTGCCTGTCCTAGCCAATTATCCAGCAAAACACTGATCAGTCTCCTCTTATTGTCTTCTAGTTTTCCAGTATCCATATCCTCAACCATTTTATTTTGCATACTCCAATATGGGCGATCCCTGTAGTCCCTCAAGTGCCTAACTGTGCTGTGCCCTGTGCCCATGCCCATCCCCGCTCCCCCGCACTACCTCTTTCAGAGTCCTCCCATCCCCTTTACAGGCAAATAGGTCAGTCATGACCTATGTGTGACAGCTATGAGCCCATAGGGAGTCGTGAGCCCTCCCTTCATAACCAAACTTAATGTAATTGTGCAGTAGCTGTGCGCTCCCTAGTATTCCAATACTGAATCTAATACTACATCTCTTTGGCATCCACCTTATATAACATTTGAACCCTACTGGGCCTTTGTCACAATATTCCTCTGGGGCCCCTTTTGTCCTTCTTTTCGCTTAGTTCTGTCAGATATGCTTGGGCCTTGATTTCAGAGAAGAACATCTTGACTTGGCCATTTACCAGCACTTTAAGACAAGATGGAAATAACAAGAAAGCCTCGCAGCCCAAGTTCTGGAAGGCAGGTATCAGCTGTCTTAACCGCCATCTCTTCTCCACAGTAGGGTGAAAAAAGTCTGGGCGGGCAAAGAATGTCGTACCCTCAAATGAGCAGCTGGCCTCAGGTTTTGCCTTGTCCATAACCTCCTGTCTGAGAAGGTAATTCCCCACATAGACAAGAATAGCTCTGGGCCTATCGGACAGGGATGCCACATTTCCTTTCCTCTGAGTCGGGGGGAACCGATGCGCCCGCTGCACCTCGCTCTCCCAATTCCATGTTGACATTTCCGGGAAAGCCCCCCTCAGCAAGGCTATGACAAATGCCCGGACATATTTCCCCCCAGCCCCGTCCACCACTCCCAGCAGTCTGATATTGTTCCGTCTCTGACGATTCTCGAAATCTTCGAGTTTCCACTGTAGGTCCTCCACAACTTTCTCTTGTGCTTCCTTGAATGCCTGCCATTTGCTGACATCGTCCTTGTGTTTTCCGATCCTTTCCTCCACCTGAGTACCTCTGCCTGCAATGTCAGCATACAATTTATTCATTTTCCTTAGTGACCCCTGTATTTTTTTAGTTGCCTGTTTGGGACAGAAAGTGGTGACGAACACTTGTCGTTCCATAGAAGATTTTTCTTTTTTATTCAGCAGTGTTTCTCTAGAAGTCCACCATGCCCGCTTCAAGACTGATTTAACCAGTTTTTTAGGGTAACCTCGATCGAGGAGTCTTTTTAGAAGATTATTGGCATGCAGAGTATATTTGTCTTTGTAAAAACAATTACGACAAATTCTTAAAAATTTACCATATGGTAAATTCTTCTTTAGACTTCTCAGGTGGTTGCTTGAAAAATATAGGGCCTTATTCCTATCCGTAGATTTTTTATATAGGGTTGTCACTAGACCACCTTCAGCTGGGAAGAATTCCACATCCAAAAAGGGCATTTGATGAAATGAATGGTTTAGACTGAATTTAATGTCTGATGTTCTTTGATTGAGCCATTCATGAAATTGCAGTAATTGTTCAACACTTCCCGACCACACCAAAAAGATGTTGTCGATGTAATGTTATGTACTGCTTGAAGGGATTATTGTTGTATACGAACCTTTCTTCATACATTGCCATGAAAAGTACAGCCAATTCTAGAGCAAAGGGACAGCCCATCGCTACTCCTTTTATCTGTAAAAAGAACTCACTTCCGTAGGCAAAATAGTGTGTTTTAGTGCAAATGAAGCCAACTCCATGATAAATTCTGTAGGGACCCTTACAGGTTTCCTACTTTTCTCCCAAAAATGGGACAGGACAGCCAGTCCTTCCTCCTGTGGGATTTGGGAATGTAATGATGTGACATCAAGTGTCACCATTATATTCCTATTGACTTCAAAATTTATATTGTCTAGTTTATTAATAAAGTCTGTAGTGTCCTGGAGGTATGATGGAAAAATAGTCTACAAATTTTGAAATGGGTTCAATCAGGGAATCACACCACGAGACTATCGGTCTTCCTGGTGGACAAGCCTTTTTCTTATGGACTTTAGGTAAAACATAAAAGACTGGAATTCTTGGATGTTTGTTTAGTAGGAAATTATATTCCTTAGGTCCTAGGAATCCTTGCTCGAAACTGACTTTTAACATAGAAAAGAGATTTCCTTGGAGTTCAATTGTGGGTTCATTTGGAATTCGTTTATAGCAGGCTGGATCATTTACCACAATTGAACCCCCTTCGTCCACTTGTTTTATAATTACTGATGGATCATTTATGAGAGTGGCAAAAGCATTTCTTTGTGCCTTTGTGATGTAATGTTTGACATATTTGGTCTTTTTCTCCATGTTAAAGATGGCCGACAGAATGTTTTTTTCGAAAGTAACTACTTCCTTTGGGATTTTATTCGCAGGAGAGCAAAAAACTGATTTTTTTCAAAGCCCTGTAACTTCATTAGAGATGACAAAGTTGTACTCAGAAAAGAACATTTTAAGACAGATTTTTCGACAGAATTCAATTGTTTCGGTCTTCATTTTTATGAAATCTGTTTTTCTTGTAGGAACAAAAGTAAGACCTTTTTCTAAGATACTTTCTTCTGCTTGTGTGCGCAAACATCCAGATAAGTTGAAAATTGGGGATTGATAGAGCGCACAGGCCACCCGACTCTTATTTTACCAAATATACACTCCTGGGCCCATAACGTGTTTATCACTATATTTCATAAATCAGGTAACCTACAAACAGCTATCAGTAATCCGAGTTCCTTTCTATTTATTTCCGTGTACCTGACTTACCAATCCTCGAGACCAGGTACCTAAGATCACAATGGATCAGGAGCTAGCTGTAAGATTTAAGCAGAAAACACCAATACCATGTACATTTGTATTTTGTTTATACCTTGTAATAACCACAAACGCAAGAAGTTTTAAACACCTTTATCTAATTATTCTTCATCATCCAATGCCATGAGAATTTACACAAATCAGACTATCAATAACAAAGATCATAAATATAATGTAGCTATGAATCAAAGTAAGAATCATCTATAATTTGAAGAATAAAGGGAAAGGAAAATAAGGAACACGCTAATTTTGTCTAACAGACTTTCACAACATTACTAAAGGTGGGTAAAGAAAGGGAACATACTAATCAATGTTGACTTTCGAAATATACTAACGGTGCAGAGGAAAATGAAACTTTATCAAGATGTACTTATTTTCTATAGGAAGGGTAAGAATGGAACATATTATATATGCAAACAATTCAGTATTTTACTACAGGTAGGGAGAAGATATGGAACATGCTAGAAAATTACTCTCGTGAGAGTCAAATGACAAAGAAAAATTGACATAGGCAAGTTTGCTTTATTTAAGAAATGGGAGAGGCATAAGATTTAGATAGACAAACACCCACACAGAGATTATATTTAACCTAGGACAGAATGGAGACTAACCCTGGCCACGGGTCAGTTGGGAAAGGCGGGAAAGGACCCTCAAGGACTTGGGATGCCAGTAGGTGAGCAGGTACAGCTCATGGACAGTCAGGACAGGATAACCCCAGGATTCGGATCAGGACTGGGCTCACCAAAGGGTACGACCAACACCTGCAGCTTCGGATGCAACGCCTGTGCTACGCCCTCTCTGCAAGGAATCTGCCAATAACCCCGATTGGGTTCTCGAATCTCCCAGCAAAGTGCTTCACCAGCACTTAAGGTTTTCTTCCACCCCAGACTGAGTTTGTGGAAATTACGGACAGAGTGCTCCGCAGCTCTCTGTATCAATCACCTATAGAATTCGTAGAGTCAGTGACAGGTCAGCTATTCAGACAAGTCGGATAATTTCTCTAGCTAAACCTAGGCTAGTTATACTGTTTTCGGGTCAGTGTACCACCCACTAATGTTGCAAGTGTAAGGATCTCCAACTTCTGATTGGACACGGGAGGTGGTTAGGTCATTGTACCTCCTTATTTAAGACATTCTCATAGTTTAATATTCAATATTTGAACCCACCCCTTACATTCCAGTTCCCATGGCATAGAAATTCAGAATACAATAGGGCATACAGAAAATATCACAAAATGTATCAAGTGGAGGTATGAGTTGATTTCTTCTCACTGGGGCATGGATCAGCTTCCCAGGAGCATCTTAGCTTCGGCAGCCAGCTGGCTGAGTTCCACTGCTGTATGACTCTCTTGTCCCCCATCACGTGATTAGTACCGCACGGGCTTCAAAGATGGAGTGGTACATCTCTCCCAGGCCCGAAAGGATTGATACATGAAAAGTAAGCGAAAACAATTTAGAAACACGAGAAAAAATTAATACACTGTATACCATGATTTGCTATACTGCATCCCTTACTTTATAATAACTATCGCATTAGGAGTTAAGCAGCACGAAACAGCTGAGCTAAAGCAGCAGTGCAAGCAAAGAGCATGTGAGAAACAAAGCAGCCATCTTTAACAGTACTGCGCATGAGCGACAAGTTCCCTCCAGAACTGCGAGTGCGTCACATCACATGGGTATGACCGACGCATGCGCAGACTAGAATCCCGCAAAGCAGCAACCATTTTATATGCAAGGGTAGTTAGGATTAGTAAACACATAGGCAAGCATCACTGGGACACCCTCGTATAGTGTGAAAGTGCAATGTTAATAAGACAAACAGGTTGATTATGACGTTAACATTATTCGAGGTTCATGAATACGAGCAAGTCGCGTAATATGCAAATCCTTGCTCCATCAATCCCCTCTTTGATGATATTTACTATCATCACTATTAATGGAACCAGATGCCAACTTTTCCCTTTCACAGCTCACCCATTTAAATTTCTACAAACTTTTTGTTGAGCCTTTTCTCTGCATCCTTATTAGGATGGTAATTCTTCATCCTTTTATAGATCTTATTATTCAGCTCTTCCAATTCAAGCTCATCAACATTCCGTTTCACTCCTCTCTTATTCACAGCATACTTCTTTTTGCATTTTTGACATTTACAGCAAATTATTATTATTAGCACAATTAAACTTATTCCTGCAATTGGCATCAGTATTTTACTCACAAGACTTTTACCTATGTTAGAAAACCAACTACCTACAGAGGAGAGACCATCAGATAGTCTCTTCCAGGCACTGTCAACCTCCAGTGGTTTGAGCTCTTTTTCCAAATTTGTTATGTTTCTTACATATTTCTTAATTTCAACACTCTTATCAGGAATGTAAGTGCAACAATGTTGCGCTTTCAACATTCTACAGACTCCGACCTCTTTTGCCAATAAGGTATCAAGAGCAAGTCGATTTTGTAAAACCATGGATCTGATCGCAACCATTTCAGTATTGACCAGTAGGAAACCAGCAGCGGTGTCATTTGATAACCGATCCACCACTGTAGACAATTTGCAAATTCGGTGTGTATTCAGAACCACTCCCACTCCAGGTATCAATGCACTAAATACTTCACCTAAGATTTCTCCTACGTTTTCTCTTTTACTACGCACTAAACCATTAGTATTTTCATTGCTTCCAGCGGCGTCATTCACATGGTATATTTTCGGGAAGACAATTCCATAATAGCAGCTCCATACCAGTGATCCGGCAATTTGAAATAAGCCTTGTTTCCACATATATAATAAATTCCGGGAAACACAGGTTCTGACCCATTTTTGAAACCCCAACCTCCAATTACCTTGTAATTGTGTTCGCATTCACTGGAACCGATGAATATATTATTATAATAACTAGTCTTTTCTCTATGAAGACAAAGTTTCCCTTTTCTTTCGAAATCCAGCAACAGTGCAGGATTAGCTTCACCATTTGAGGTGCTTTCCATGTTTTCTGCCCATTTTCTGTCTTTTATCATTTGCCTTTTTTTGGAAACTTTCCCTTCTTTTCTCTGCCATGTTTAGAAACATTTTCTCTTGTTCATGTAGTGAACAGGTCAAGTTATCTCCGTGTGCTTCACCTAAATCTATAGTACCTACTGTCAGAAAGTATTCTCCCATATAACGTGTCACGTCACTTTTAGTATGTACAATATTCAGGTTTCCACGAATGGGAAGTTCAGAAAAGATTACGTCAGAGTTAGAATAATAATACTGTAATGTTCCTCTATAAAATAGGCTAGCTAAAATACTACAGGAAATTCCATAGGTTAGGGGTAAATGGTGATAGGTCACACCTTCAGCTACAGAAGTGGGTAGCTTCATGCAGACATAGCAGTCTTCTATTTCCATGGCTTCTACATAGTGTACTAAAAGGTTTGCAAATACATTTAAATGTGTTCTGTTTTTGATTCTGTGATAATGTAGTCTTGCCTCATCTGATGCATCTAAGTCCATATTTGTATGTCTAAGACTAAATGTTTTCTCACGTCTTTCTACACTTCGTGGTGTTTCTTCTGTCGGCAGAACTTCTGTGTCTTTTGTCACTAGTTTAGTAGGATACAGGTTAGAGACTTTACTCATCATGAATGGTATTGTAATTGTTAGTCCTATCCATAATATCAGTACTATTGCTACACTACAAAAACATATTTTACAGCATGTTTTACAACAATTTGGTCTAGGTCTTCCATTCACATTAGAATCAGACATTGTGGCTCAAAAGAAGTTTTCCAACCCCTCCTTGTAACTTTACACAGGTTGCCTACGCAGGGTAACTTTCAGGTAGGATCTTCTTCTCCGGAAAACTTGGTCAGCAATCAGTTCTTCATCACTCTCGTCACTTATCTCGAGGTCTTCAAATTCCTCTAGCACTAGGTAAGTCCATTCAGGACTCTGATACTTTTCGTTTTGTCATTTTATTCTACTACTTCTTCTTTTAGGCTTGGCTCCAGCTCTTTCTTTTTCACTGGAGGCCCTTTTCCTGTCTTCTAGCTTCTCCTCTACAGCCTTCAGTCTTAGTCTCAGTCTTTTTATGAATCTGGGTTCACTTTTCTTCTTTTTGAGTCTTTTAACTGGCACTGTTGTTTTGCTTTCTTCTAATGGTCGTTTATTTTCATTTAGTTGTGGCACATTTATTTCAACACTGTCTTCTTCTCTTCCTGTCTGACTAGGTCCAGGTCTTATTTCAGTCTCTTCTGCCTGGTTACTAAGCTGGCCTTGTTCAGGAGAACGCTGATTGTGACTTTCGTTTGTTTCAAACTCTGTTTCCTGAACACATTCGTCTATTTCTATCTGATCCTGTTCATGCACTTCGAACCCTTGATTTTCTTCGGCATGAACTTCAGCCCTAATTTCTAGCTGTCCCTTTTCAGTCTCTGGAGTTCTTGGAGGTGTGTCGATAACCTGCCCTGTCCCTATCTGACCTTCCTCCTCATCAGATTTGACATGGATTTCGATTATCTGATTATCTCCCTCTAGTCCTGTCTCGTCCTCACTCTCCCACTCTCTATCTAAGTAGGTGTATCTTCGGGTTCTTATTGGATCGAGAGTCAGATCGTTCACTGGGATCCACTCGTCTTGACTGGTGCTCGGTTGCTCGTCATCAGCTATTTCAGGACGAACGTCTGGAGACCCTTCAGCTGCACAACCTTCAGCCTCAGTTGCTTCTTCTTCTGTCACCCTCTTGGTATGACTGGCATGGATCCACTTGGGCACACCTGCACACTTCACCGCGGTTGTGGTGACAAGAATCACTTGCCTTGGTTTTCCCCACTTCGGTGCAAGGCAACTCGACCGGGTGTGTTTCTTTAGAACAACCCAATCGCCTGGGTTCAGATTATGGACTGGAGTTGTTGGCCTGGCGTCGGCGTCTTCCCCAATCTGGTGAGAGATAGAACGCACTTGGTCACCCAGTTGCTTGCAGTACTCTAGTACCAAATCATCAGAAATACTTAGCAGGTTGTGTCCTGGTACCCATGCCTGCCGCATCACTCTTCCCATCAGTATCTCATGGGGTCTCAGGCCTGTTTTGCGGTCTGGAATACTCCTCAGTCCCATCAAGGCACAGGGTAAAGCGTCTATCCAATTCAATCCAGTAGAGTTACACATTTTTCCCAATCTTGACTTTATAGTGCCATTCAGCTGTTCTACTACTCCAGAAGCCTCTGGATGATATGCACAGTGCAGTTTTTGTGTAATTTTGAATGCTTCACAAAGTTGAGTTATTACGTCATTGGCAAAATGCCCACCTCTGTCTGTTTCAATTGTGACTGGAAAACCGAACCTAGGTATCAGTTCCCTTAGTAACAATTTAGCTACAGTAATAGCATAATTTTTCTTAGCCGGGTAAGCTTCCACCCATTTTGAGAATAGGCAGACTATGACAAGGACGTACTTCATTCCTTTACAGTGGGGTAACTGTATAAAGTCAACTTGTAGTCTGATAAAAGGGCCCTCTGATTTCCCAATTGTACTAGGCAACACCACTGTTTTCTTCCCAGGATTAAACTGCTGACAAGTTAAGCACCTCTGGCAGAGTGCCTATGCAATGTTCCTGAACTTCGAATTGTACCATGCCTCTTTGAAAACACGGACCATTGCATCTCTCCCTATTTGTGTGTCTCCATGTATTAGTCTAGCCATAGGAGCAACCAAGCTGTCTGGCAACACAGGCACACCATAATTACAGACAATGACATCATCTTCGTTCCTTGGCTGACAACCAGATTTTCTCCATCTTTCCTTTTCCTCTGGTTCTGCTGCCCTTTGCAAATCTTTCAGTTCCTCCCAAGTTGATACATCCTCAAACACCATAAGTTGGCAGCTGTTTTCAATTCCCCCCAATTTGATATTGACTGGCATTCTATGTCGTGCACAATGTTGGGCTCCTTGGTCAGCATATCTATTTCTGGCTGTCACATCGTCATTGCCAGATTTGTGAGCAGCACACTTGACCACTGCCAATTCTTTGGTAACTGGATTGCTTCCAGTAGGATCTGCGCCACTTTCCCATTTCTGATAGGGGTACCTGAGGAAGTCATAAACTCTCTTTGCAGCCACAATTGGCCGAAGTCATGCACAACCCCGTAACCATACTGACTATCAGTGTCTATGGTTACTCTTTTGTTTTTCCCATTTTTACAGGCTCTTGCCAATGCAACCAATTCAGCTACTTGTGCAGACTTTACTCCAAATAGGTAGGATGCTTCTACTGTCTTTTCTAGAGTGCACAAATCCCTACGTCTTAAACATGAGCCATCAACAAACTATTCAAAATCCTTTATAGGCAGGGCAGTTTCCTTGATATCTGGGCGTGGTTTTGTGCTAAATTCAGTCAGATCAATGCAATTATGCTCAACCTCTTCTTTGACTTCTGCAACCAGTGTATCTGGTAATAGAGTTGCTGGATTCAGTATATTACATCTAGTGATGGTTACATTTGCTGCACCCGCCAGAATTCTTTCATACTTAGTCAGCCGACTAGGTGTGAGATATTGGGTTTTGGTTCGGGTTAGAAGGATTACAACTGCATGTGGGACATATACAGTTACCGGATGTCCCATGACAATGGATTCACTTTGTTCAAGACTCATGCAAGTTGCAGCTACTGCTTTCAGACATCCAGGCAATCCAGCAGCCACTGGATCTAAGGTAGCAGAAAAATAGGCCACTGGACGTCTAGTCAGACCATAAATTTGAGTTAGGACTGAGAGTGCATAATTGTCTCGTGTGTCACAAAACAGGGCAAAGTCTTTTGAATAGTCAGGCATTCCCAATGCAGGAGCTGTGCATAGACAGTTTCGCAATTTCACAAAAGATGTCATACTTTCATCATCCCATTCCACTGGATCCTTTGCTCCTTTCTTTGTCATTTTTATTAATGGTTTCGCTAAGACTGCAAATCCCACAATCCACTGTCTACAGTATCCTACCACTCCCAGGAACATTCTGATTTCTTTCTGAGTATTTGGTAATTCCATATCTCAAATTATCCTAATTCGTTCTGTAGTAACTTTCCGGATACCTTTTTCTATCTGGTGCCCCAGATATTTCACTGAATTTGTACAGAACTGTAATTTGTCTGGTGATACTTTATGTCCACCTTTTCCTAAATGATTCAATAATGCAAAGAGGTCCAAGAGGTCGTCTATGTACTGGACCAAGACTGATTCTCCAGGTAGGACTAATGATTCAAGGCATCTTTTCAAAATCTGATTGAAAATCGAAGGACTCTCTGTGTACCCTTGAGGAACATGATTCCAGACATAGACATGACTGTCAAATTCAAATGAGAAAAGAAATTTGCTGTCTGGATGCAATGGGATTGAAAAGAATGCGTGACATAAGTCAATGACGGTAAACCATCCAGCATTCCATGGAATTTGGTACAAAATCACTGCAGGGTTTGGCACAATAGGACAACAAGGGACAACAATTTTGTTTACCTTGCGCAGGTCTTGCGCTACCCTGTACTTCACACTAGGCTTTTTGATTCCAATTATGGGCGAATTACAAGGACTGCTCATCACCTCTTGTATGATGTTTGCTTCTAATAATCTTTTTATTTCAATGGCAACCCCTGCTTTCACTTCTGCACTCATTTTATACTGCTTGGTATTCGGGTAAACTGCATTTGCTTTTATGGCTATTTGAATCGGGTCTACATTTTCCATCAATCCTACATCTTTTCCAGTGAAATACCACACCCCTGGTTTCACTGTCTGTTGCAGCTCTTCAGGTAAGTCTTGTATTGTCAATTTCTTAATTTCCGAATCAGGCCTTATTAACATTAATTCGTAAAGTCCATCTTCATCTGGGGTCTGAATTTTGACGCCTTTTGGTGTGCAAAAGATGATACAGTTCATTTTGCACAGCAAATCACGTCCCAGTAAGTTCACAGGACTGGAATCACAGACGACAAATCTATGCATTTCTTTGAAATTCCCTATTGAGATTTCCATGGGCTCAGTTACTGGGGTACTAATTATCTGGTTTGACACACCCACTACTTGGATTGCTTCTCCCGAGTGGGGTAGGTTTGGAACGTCTGCTGTTCTCACAGTAGAACGGGTAGCACCAGTGTCCAACAGAAAGGTGACGTCATTTCCTTCAACCTTTCCTTCAATGTATGGCCCTGTCTGGTCTACCGGTAAGGAGGCGCCAAGGACGCACTCCTCGTCATCCCCCCTCAGGCCCCGTCAGTAAGGTTCATCACATAGAAATGTATCATTCAACAGGAATTGCGAAGTTGCTGCATTTCTATCCTCCCATACCTCAATTTCCTCATTCTGCTGTGCTCTATTCTTATAGTTTGGCCTAGGTGCGCGAGGCAACTGTGTCTGCTTTACCTGCTGCTGTGTCTTTCGTGGCCCCTCTTTCTGCACCTGTGGATTTAAATCATTATTGGGTACATTACCATTCTGTAGCATGGGACACTCGTCTCTCCAGTGCCCTATCTGTCCGCACCTGTGACAGGGGAATTTCTTTCGGGCTTCCTCTCGACTCATTTTTACTCGGGGTTTCCCTCCACCCCCTGGGCCTGTATTCGGGGTATTACTATTTATTTTACCTAACTGCTTTTCTTGTTGTTCTGCCAATTTCACTTGTGCCCACATGACCTTTTCTTTTAATGCTTTCCGCTTATTTTCCATTTCATCTTCACAATACTTGGCGTATTTCAGGACCTCATCTATAGGTTTTCCTTGCCAACAGATTGTATTATCTCTAATCCACTGTGAGATCTCAGGTCTTAGCCCTAACACAAATCGATAAATAAAATGGGTCATATCCTTCATCTCAATGTTATCGATTCCACTGTAAGTTTTGAACACTTGTAACAGTCGTTCATAATATGAGTGAACAGTTTCATCACGATTTTGGGTTGTTCTATCTATGCGGGTCCAATCAGTTTCTTTGGCTGGCACTTTTCCTTTTAAATACAGTATTACCTTTTTATGTTGTTATGTTATATTGATTTATTATGCGCACAGATACTCCAGCCAAGGAGCGTCCCGGCGCTGAGACAAGGAGAAACATAACACAACAGGGAAATGAAGGTGTAAAAAGAGGCAGCTAAAACAAGAAAGTTTTTATAGCCCTCCGGAAGGTCAGGAGGTCCTCCAGCAAACGTATTTCAACAGGGAGGGAATTCCAGGCTGATGCAGCTTTTACGCTGAAGGAGCGACCCCCCATTCGGCTGAGTCTGAATCTGGGGACTACAGCGAGGGCCAGGCCCTGGGAACGAAGAGTACGGGTGGGGACATAGAAAGAGAGACAGCTGGACAAGATTTCAGGGCCTATACCTCTCAAGATCTTGAAGGCAAGGCAAAGGACCTTAAAGAGAATACGCTTTCTCACTGGGAGCCAGTGTAGGGAGCGAAGGACATTTGCCACCAAACAGAATCTGGGCAGGCCAACAATAGCTCTAGCCGCAGCATTCTGGACCCGCTGCAGGTGAGTTAACTCAGCCTGGTTGGCCCCAGCCAGGAGAGAGCTAGCGTAATCCAGGCGAGAGATGATAGTTGCCTGGATCACCAACTGCCTGGTTGGGGCATCAAAGAATTTAAGAACCGGTCTCAGACCTCTTAACAGACCAAAGCAGCAGGCAGCTGTTTTTTTGGTGTGCCCTACAAAGGAGAGGCCCGCATCCAACCAGACCCCAGATTTTTCACCTCCGACACCGGGGTCGGAGTGGGTCCCAGCTCAGAAGGCCACCATTGGTCACCCCACAGCTCCACTCCCCTACCGACAACCATCACCTCTGTTTTTGTGGCATTGAGCTGGAGACAGTTTCCTGTCAGCCAGCTAGCCACCGCCTTCAGTCCAGACTGAAACCTGGGGGCCTCTTGCTCCGCGTCCCCGCTGAGAGTAACCGCCAGCTGTGTGTCGTCGGCATATGAGACCAAGGTTAGGCCCCACTGCCTAGCGACATCAGCCAGTGGTCTCACGTAAAGGTTGAACAACGTGGGACTCAGCGAGGACCCCTGCGGAACCCCCATGGCCAGAGGTTGGAAATTGGACTTGAAGGGAGGGATGGCAACACAGAAGGAGCGATCATCGAGGAAGGAGCGGAACCATTGTAACGCCTGGCCACCAATGCCATTCTCCTCAAGCCGATGCAGGAGGATGCTGTGAGATACCGTGTCAAAGGCGGCGCTAAGGTCTAACAATATCAGCGCCGTCGTTTGACCAGCATCCAGCCTCGCACGGAGATGTTCCACCATCACAAGTAAGGCGGTCATACTGTCTCATCACCTCCGGGGAGGGAGCTCCGGTTCTTGAGTCCCTGTCCTACTCCTCACTGGGCCAATCAACTGCAATTTTACATTCTGTCCATAAATCTACAGGAACTACAATGTCGAAGAATCCATCTAGGTCCTTCAAAAGACATTTTTGAACTTTTACAAATCTTTCAACCTGTCTATACCACTCTACAGGCTTTTCTCGTAATTTCGGGAAATCATTTGTAAATGACACAATATCTTGCCGGGACCATGGAACATTTACATATTTCCCACCTGGCACTTCTCTCATAGGATACAAAGTCTCTGCCTTGTCGACTTCTTTTAAAACATATTCAGAAGTCCTTTGTCTGGCCTTACTGTCTTCCTTTTTCTTTGCCCATCTGGTTTTCCATTTTTCTAAATCACCCCATTTCTGTAATAGATTCAGCAATTCTCTTATCTGCACCTTTTTCCCTGACACATTCATGTTTTCTAAATCCTTGTCAGAAAATTCTGCTCTGTAGGGCTTTTGTAATACTTTGTATCTGCTAACATCTATTCCCATATTAGCTGCTGTGTCCATTAATTTCTCATGGAACACTCTGGTGTTTCTGGTAATACTTTTAAAGATGAATAATAACTCTTCCTCACTAAGGGTGTTCAACCTGTCCAGCCCCACGTTCCCAGCCATTAGTTCTTCCAGTTCGATTCTTAATTTGTAAATATCTAATGGTTTTGGCTGAGGATTTATTTTTTCTAATTCTCGGGTCCATCGATCTATCTCTTCTGGAGTCACTACCGTGGCACTCCGAGTACCTGCAGATGACTCTATTAGGACCTCCCTTGCACTAGTCTGGGTTCTAGTTCTCTGTGCACTGCCTTCTGGCTCTCTTATGGGCAAATCCATTAGGGAAATTACAGACTCGCATTCACTTGTCTGGTCATCAACTATTAAAGGCTCCTTTCTGGGTGGTACTACAGTTGGAGTAATGACTGGAGTTGTTGGACTAGCCTGTTTATCCCCATAGAGGGGAACAACTGGGCCAATAGTTACTGGAATGGTCAAAGCTTCAGGACTGGTATTTAACTGGGTTATTTTCTGAATGAGTTCAATTCTCTGTTTCTCTAAGGCTTCCTTTTCTCGTTCCTGCAAGATCCTTTCCATAGAGTTTTCAGGTATTACGTGCGGAACTAAAGGAGGGTAAAGACTCGGGGCAGTTGGAACTGTCCTACTTGATCCCTCACCACAAATCAGTCTATAACAAGGAATAGTTGGATCAGACATGCTTGATCCCTCATTGCCACTAGGTCTGCAGCCTAGTCCTGTCGCTTCAGTGGTACTGGCCCTTCTATCCCTAGGATGTCTGAAAAATGGGTTTTTCGAACTCATGGACCTAGACTCCCATAATAGGGTGGTGGATTTTTCATAAATAAATCCTCCAAGTATTCGTCTTCTGAATCACCCGCAGCCATTGGGTGTCGGGTTTTTTCTGTGCTTTTTCCTCCTACGGGTTCGTCTACACTAAATACTGAAAATAATACCTGAACCATCATATTCTTTCTCCATTGTTTCATCTTTTTCTCTTTAGTTTCTCTCTGCATTTTCGGGTACCATTTACTTATTCCCTTATCCATTCTGGGTCTGTCTCACTCCAAGGCCTCTATTTCCCATTCTTCTAAAGCCTCATATTGTGTCAATCTTGGTCTGGGGTGTAAGTCATTCATTCAGGTCCTGAAATTAAACAATATTCTACTATTAAAGGTACCATCTAGGGGAAATGCTAGGATTCTGTCGTCTTTGGTATACTTTACCCAATTTTCCAACCATACACAGGTATGATATCCTTTGTCAAACATCATAAATGATGCGGGAGTATTAGGTGGTGGAATGATTACACCTTCTCTAGTTTTAATGGACTTATCTTTCTTAAAATAATTTCTGACCTTGTCTGCAAAAGACATTTTTCTCTTGCTTCCGTACATATTGTAAGGTCTGCCTCTTAGCATCTGATCTTTACGAAAACCTAAGTGTTGCGGATCAGGTAAAAATTCAGGATACCACATATACTTCATAATCTTAGTTTGCGTATGAAACTACGTATTTTGTTTACAAATCCTTTTTCAATGCTAGCGTGTCTTTCAATTTTTTTCAAAAACCAATCAGTACTGTGATTACAAATGTTTTGACCAATGGGTGCGCGGCCTTTTTCGCAAGATGCGGTCTCACGCTCCGGCACTCACCCATCCTTTACAATACTAGCTTTGTTACACACCCGCTGTCTCGACCAATACCAGCGCGGCACAGAATGACATCAGCGCAGCTCCGCGACCAACTCCCTACTTTACAAGGTAACAGAAACTTTTGAATTTTTCTTAAAGTGCAAGTGCTCAGTTTTAATATACAACGTATAACATTCGCCACTGTACTCGAGTGTCTATAAAGAACGCTTTCTTTCACTGCAAGTAAACCTGTTCTGCCTACTTTTCATACACTGCGGATAGACCCTTCTGCCTACCCTTCACACAAGCATTAGGGAACCTGTTTCTTCTTTGACTCATCCACTCTTTCCGGAATATATACTAAGTCTAAAGTTTCATCAGCGAACTCCTTTGCAATCACTCAAGCTTCGATGAACCTACTACTCCTTTCTCGTGTGACCCTTACTAGGTTATATCACAACTGAAGTTTCATTAACGAACTCGTTGCTATCATTTATTCAACTACTCATTCAGAAAACCCTAATTAGCGCTTCCAGTCTTGCCTAACCATGCACTAATTTTCCTCACAGCCAGTGACCTCTCCGTGGAGTGGATTCTACTCACCACCCGCTTATTCTATCCCCGGGGAATTTCCAGACAACATATAACAATCTCTAACAATTTGTTAATCAACACTTAATATAGCAGCATTTCATAAAATATAATTTCAAAAAACTTTTTATAACATTTCAAAGCAATTATTTTTACAGCAGATCGATCTTAATGAGAGATAATTGTTAGCAGCACATTTAAATTTTCACGGTTTATAAAAATTAATTTATCTACCTATCTTAACTAGTCCTAACCATCCTACTGCTACCAGAAAATTACTGATAGAGCGCGCAGGTCACCCGACTCTTATTTTACAAAATATACACTCCTGGGCACATAACGTGTTTATCACTATATTTCATAAATCAGGTAACCTACACACCGCTATCAGTAATCCAAGTTCCTTTCTATTTATTTCCGTGTACCTGACTTACCAATCCTCGAGACCAGGTACCTAAGATCACAATGGATCAGGAGCTAGCTGTAAGATTTAAGCAGAAAACACCAATACCATGTACATTTGTATTTTGTTTATACCTTGTAATAATCACAAACGCAAGAAGTTTTTAACACCTTTATCTAATAATTCTTCATCATCCAATGCCATTAGAATGAAATTTACACAAATTAGACTATCAATAACAAAGATCAGAAATATAATGTAGCTATGAATCAAAGTAAGAATCATCTATAATTTGAAGAATAAAGGGAAAGGAAAATAAGGAACACGCTAATTTTGTCAAACAGACTTTCACAACGTTACTAAAGGTGGGTAAGGAAAGGGAACATACTGATCAATGTTGACTTTCAAAATATACTAACGGTTCAGAGAAAAACGAAACTTTATCAAGATGTACTTATTTTCTATAGGAAGGGTAAGAATGGAACATACTATATATGCAAACAATTCAGTATTTTACTACAGGTAGGGAGAAGATATGGAACATGCTAGAAAATTACTCTCGTGAGAGTCAAATGACAGAGAAAAATTGACATAGGCAAGTTTGCTTTATTTAAGAAATGGGAGAGGAAAAAGATTTAGATAGACAAACACCCACACAGAGATTATATTTACCTAGGACAGAATGGAGACTAACCCTGGCCACGGGTCAGTTGGGAAAGGTGGGAAAGGACCCTCAAGGACTTGGGATGCCAGTAGGCAAGCAGGTACAGCTCATGGACAGTCAGGACAGGATAACCCCAGGATTCGGATCAGGACTGGGCTCACCAAAGGGTACAAACAACACCTGCAGCTTCGGATGCAACGCATGCGCTACGCCGTCTCTGCAAGGAATCTGCCAATAACCCCGATTGGGTTCTCGAATCTCCCAGCAAAGTGCTTCGCCAGCACTTAAGGTTTTCTTCCACCCCAGACTGAGTTTGTGGAAATTACGGACAGAGTGCACCGCAGCTCTCTGTATCAATCACCTATAGAATTCATAGGGTCAGTGACAGGTCAGCTATTCAGACAAGTTGGACAATTTCTCTAGCTAAACCTAGGCTAGTTATACTGTTTTCGGGTCAGTGTACCAGCCACTAATGTTGCAAGTGTAAGGATCCCCAACTTCTGATTGGACACAGGAGGTGGTTAGGTTATTGTACCTCCTTATTTAAGACATTCTCATAATGTAATATTAAATATTTGAACCCACCCCTTACATTCCAGTTCCCATGGCATAGAAATTCAGAATACAATAGGGCATACAGAAAATATCACAAAATGTATCAAGTGCAGGTACGAGTTGATTTCTTCTCGCTGGGGCATGGGTCAGCTTCCCAGGAGCATCTTAGCTTCGGCAGCCAGCTGGCTGAGTTCCACTGGTGTATGACTCTCTTGTCCCCCATCACGTGATTAGTACCGCACGGGCTTCAAAGATGGAGTGGTACATCTCTCCCAGGCCCGCAAGGATTGATACATGAAAAGTAAGTGAAAACAATTTAGAAACATGAGAAAAAATGAATACACTGTATACCATGATTTGCTATACTGCATCCCTTACTTTATAATAACTATAGCATTAGGAGTTAAGCAGCACGAAACAGCTGAGCTAGAGCAGCAGTGCAAGCAAAGAGCATGTGAGAAACAAAGCAGCCATCTTTAGCAGTACTGCGCATGAGCGACAAGTTCCCTCCAGAACTGCGAGTGCCTCACATCACATGGGTATGACCGACGCATGCGCAGACTACAATCCCGCAAAGCAGCAACCATTTTATATGCAAGCGTAGTTAGGATTAGTAAACACATAGGCAAGCATCACTGGGACACCCTCGTATAGTGTGAAAGTGCAATGTTAATAAGACAAACAGGTTGATTATGACGTTAACATTATTCGAGGTTCATGAATACGAGCAAGTCACGTAATATGCGAATCCTTGCTCCATCAGGATGACGTTAACTTTTGTAGTGCTGTCGCCAAGTCTTCATCTCCCAAGGTTGGTTGTTGAATCTGGTCCGACCTTTTGGCTTTTAGTGGCCTGTCCCTAAAAAAGACGGTCCCGGTTGTTGTTGCACAATCCATCTTCTATTTGTATTGGAGCATCCTTCGTTACTATCTGTTTCACCTCCGAAGGATGATGAAGTGTCTGAGAAAGAAAGAAACTGATTTTTAGACCTTCCTTGTTATTCTGGAAGATACCTGCGTGATTCTGCTATTGTGTAGAATTCAGCCTGCAAGTATGTATAAACAGTGTCCAAAGCAAAATTATTTTTGTCCTTTTAAAATGTATTTCCTTTTTTATTGATAGTGTATTCTTTAAACTCCAAGATTTATTTTTCAACTTTCTCTAACAAGGTCTTTGAATCTGTTATTGATTGGTTGTTCTTGATTTCTGTTTTCAAAAAGGCTTTTTCATCCAATTGTTGTTTAGAGATCCTAAGTGCTGTTTCAACAGTCAGGACCATCAGGTCCCTACTGCATTTAGTCTCAATACAGCTGTAGCCCTTTTTGTAAAGTGGGTCGTTGGTGAAAATGACTTGAATTGTGCCTGCCTTAAGGTGATCTAAAAGGAAATATCCATGTACGTCTGTTCTAATTCGTTTTTTCTTAAATCGTAATAGTTTGCCCGACTCATTTTTGCATTTTTGCTGTCGTATTCAAAGAGGCTGAAGCAAACAACGGTGGAGCGCTAATGAGCTTTTTTATATGAACTTCACTATAAGCAAAAGTGTCATTTTCAGTCATTGTCAGTAATAGAAAAGTGTATTAGAAATCAAATAAAAAATTATAAAATAAATCAAGCACACTTTTTTCAAAGGAAATAAAATAGAATGCATACAAGCACTCTGTGCTATTCCAGAGGATACCACCAACCAAGTTTGTACCGAAGAAAACCTATCGGATGAACACCCGCCAATGGACAAGAGAACAATAATGGTTTGGCTCTAATCAGTAAGTCTGAGCCACTTATCAAAGAGAACAACAAGACTGCCAATACTGATATTCAATTCGAATCTATTCGACATCGGCACAAAAGCAGTACATCAATACATGCCAACACTAGTTAATAGTTTTTTATTTTCAAAACACAATTTGATTCACTTTTTTCTTTTTTGAACAAATTCTTTTCTGTACAAAAATCACAAGACAACACGAAAATATTAGAGAAATTACTTCGAAAAAGTACCACAATGACTAGCCACCAATTTGGCTTATCTCACCACTCACATTCATACCTATTCATCCATACATCATTCCACATTCAAAAACAAGTCACATCCCACAAAACATTCAATTCACATATCCACTCATTGGTTACCTAAATTCCTATTTTTCTTACATTAACAGCCCAAGGATCCTGCACCAAACAAAACCATTTTACGTCAAAGATTAGTTATGCATGACATATAATATCAATATCTTTTCTATTAGCACACAATTATTTTAGAAATACACAACACCAGCAAGACTATTTTGAGAACAATTGTTTGGCAAACAACACAAGTTCTACGTGTTTCGAACCCACGTCTTTCAGGGTGTTCTCTTCAGGACCAAAACAACTGTAGGCAGAAGAAAGAAATGATTCTTCCTCCAAAATGACTACCAAATACTATAGCACTACCACCATGTTAGTCGGCCTCAGAGAAAAAGCTCTTACCACTGCCTTAATCCACCACTGAATGGAGTTCAAAAGTAATCTAAAAAGAAATAAAACACAACAGAAAAGGGGGAAATGAAAAGAAAACTCTATCAGTGAGCAGTTCCAATAGTCAGGCAAATTCTAGCTCAAACGCATTGGAAAGTGACTTACTGGGATACCGTCATGGAGGCTTGTCGTAATGTTTTTTAAAAAATGTCCGTGGACTTAACTATTCGCTCAAGCACTACCCAATGCTCTCATCCAATCACTCAGGCACTATCCTTGAACTTAACCATTCATTCGTTCAGTTCCGATGCACTCGTGCATTCACTCAGGCAGTACTCATGCAGTCATCCAATCACTGAGGCACTACCCATGTACTCATTAAATCGCCCAGACACTACTTTTCCACTCCTGGATTGACTGAGGCACAGCTCATACACTTATCCAATCATTCAAACTGTATCCTTGCACACATCCATTTACTCAGGCACTATGAATACACTCATCCAATCAACCAGATACTACTCATGCACTCATTCAATTACCCAGACACTACCCATGCACTGTTCCAATCACCCAGGCAGTAGCCATACACTCACCCATTCACCCAGGCCCTATTAGTACATACTTCCAATCACCCAGGCACTATCCATGCACTCACACAATCACCCAGGCACTAACTTTGCACTCGCCCATTCACTTAGGTACTATCCATGCACTCCTCTGTTCATTCAGGCACCAACCATGCACTCATCAATTCACTCAGGCACTACCCATGCACTCATCAAATCAATCAGGCTCTATCCTTCAAATCAACTGTTCATCCATGCAGCACCCATGTACTCATGCATTCATTCAGGCAGTTCTCATGCCATCAGTCAACCATCCAGGCACTTCCCATGCATTCATCTAATCACTTAGATACTGCTTTCCCACTCATGCATTCACTGAGGCACAATCCATGCACTCATCCAATCATTCAAACAGTATCTTTGCACTTATCCATTCAGTCAGGCACTATGCATACCCGCATCCAATCTCCCAGATACTATTCATGTACTCATTCAGTCACCCATACACAACCCACACACTGTTCCAAGCACACAGGCAGTAGGCATGCACTCATACAAGCACCCAGGCACCATCCATGCATTCTTCCAATCACCCAGGCACTATACAATGCACTCACACAATCAGCCAGGCACTACACTACCCCAACTATTCAATCAGGCACTACCCATTAACTCATCCAATCACTCAGACTCTACGTATGCACTCATTCAATCACACAGACATTACCCATTGACTCATCTATTCACACAACATATACTTTTTCGTTCATAAACCAGAACAGGTGGTTCCGTAGCAACCTTTTTTTTCTTTTTTTAAAACTTATATATTTTTTATTTTTTATAACTATTTTGTAGGTTTTTTTTAGCTTTTTAGCTTGAAAATGTATACGAAAAACAAGCACAAAACAGAGTGCCTAATTTGGGGGACAAAAATTGACAACACTGGCTGTTAATGGTGTCCAACATGGTTTGGACAACCTGTTCCCCATATTCACAACAGTAATTCATTTGGGGGGAAAATAGTCCAGCTGTGCAAAAATCAGGGATAGTTGGTGGAATGCTCTGCAGTCTTTCAACAGCACAGGATGTAGAAGGCTGCGCATCCTGGTCTTGTGATGTTGCGATTTTAAATTTCAATTTTCAAAGAAGAAATCTAAAAAAACACCAAAACACCTCCAAAATGGATTCTGCCTGAATTAGTTTGATTGCACCAATCACACCCACAATTAAAAGAAACAGGTTGGGTTCTAGCTAAGTTAAGGATGACAGAATCGTTAACCAATCAAATATCTTTTTTTTGTCATATGTGGTCAGCGACTCCTACGCAATGCCACCGCATACCAGATGCGATTTTGCAACTCCTTTTAAATTAAAATTTCAACAATATTGATTTGTATCTGATAATATTTTAATTACAAATAACAGAACCTCTTTATTTAAAATAAAGTAAATTAATCTATATCTATATATATTGTTTAAAAAAACATTAGATTCACGTCCCGGATATGAATACGGAAGTTGAGATGTACGCAGATATTCTGCGATTCCTGAACTTATTATTAGATTTTTTTGTATAACTTTCTTTTATCAATATACAAGTTTATTTAAAATCTTACGAAAACTGTAACCTTGAACTTAAGTGTAATATTGTCTACATTTATGCAATAATCTTACAAATAAAAAAGAAAGAGTTGCGTCCGGGTCATGATTCCGCATTTATATCTTCACAAAAAACAAGGAGATTTCATTTAATTTAAACCAACATATTTGAGCAATAATCAATTGGAAATTATACATTATGTGAAAAATAAGTGGTAACATTTATGCTGGAGCCGTGATTCGTACACGGATCCAGAAATAAGGCCCGGTAGTGTACGCGATTAATTCACGCTGAATACTTAGGGGCAGATTAGGATGGAGAACGGATTGCCTTTGCCAAGCCGGCGGTAGCCACCGCCGGCCCGGCGGAGGCAATCCGTCTGTCATCCTCACAGAAAAGACCCCCCACCACATTAGGATGGCTCGGGGGTTGGCGGCGGATGGCAAGACTGTCCGCCGCTTTTACGCCGGTCGCCTTCGCGACTGGCGGAAAAAGTGCATACATATTGTGGCGGTGTCTGCGAGACACCCCCAGCCATATTATGATGCCGGCGGTCCTATGCCTTTCCACTGCGGCATTACCACCGTGGAAAGGCGTACAGTCTTTGCTTTGGGGGCCAGTTGCGGGCCCCCAGGGTGAAGGGGGGGTGGGGGGTGCACATGGGGGTACCGTGTTTCAAAGTACAACATGGCAGGCACCGCGCGGTGCCTGTCAAGTTGTGCTTTAAAACGCACAACATGCATTGTTTGCATTGCGGCGGGCGGTGCTTTTAGCACCGCCCGCCGCTATGTTAAAAATGCGGGATGCACCTGCCACTGTGGTGGGTGCATCCTGATTCGAGGCACAGGACCTCCACCCCTGTGGTGGAGGGTCCCTTCCTCCGGCAGGATGGCGGATGAACTTTGTCCGTCTGCCATCCTAATCGACCCCATAATTTGTCATGTTTAGTTACAGTATAGCATATTTACATGTTCATTCTATTACTCTACGACTACATTACTACCCCTAAGATGTACATGAAGTATTACTTAACCTATATTTTACACTTTTAAATAAATATATGTGTTCTAGTACAAAAGGAGAAGATTGTGTCCGGTTCACAACTCCATTTTTATATTTAGAATTTTTTTTTTAAAACACATGTGTATATTTTGTTATATAAATATATCAAATAAAATGATAATTTTTTAATCATATATAATTTACTGGAAAAAAGTTTCAGGAACGTTATAGTTAGAAATTAGCATTTAAAAAACCTTGGAAATTCACTGAAAAAATCACAGGTTTCAGGGATGGTATAGTTAGGAATGAGCATTTAAAAAACCTTAGATATTCACTGAAAAGAAATCACAAGTTACAGGGATGCTATATTTAGGCTGACATTTTACTTGTACAAAACCAGAGAAATTCAGCCATTATAGTTAGCTGAGCTAACTGTAACCCGTGCCCACACAATGCACTGCTGAGGACGTCACATATTACATCACTCATGACATGCTCAGTGATATTACAGTGAATATGTCCCGAAGGTACCGTGGGAATAGTGCAGACCCCTAAACAAAGTGAAAAGTTACCGCCCCGCATGAATAAGATATAAACAAGTAAATTCTCGATTCAGTAAAAGATGTCGGAAAATGAGGACATAATGGGGGAAAGAGAGTCTGCTGCAAATGTCATGTTTAGATTCACCACTGATAGACCCCTAAGAGCAGACAATGCCACAACATCACCGGCAATAACCAACAATTTAAAAACGCTTTTCCAAAAGCTGGAAAAATTACAAGAAAGAGAGGTGCGCAAGTGGTGGGAGGCCACCTCTCTGCAACGTTACATAGAATGTAACAGGATCCCCAGGGGTCTCCGTATCTTCACGATACCCTCCTATGAAAATCCGGACCCTGCTTTATTAAAGGATTGGGCGGAATATACAGCTGAATCATCGAAAGGGATGGTACGCCTACTCATACAATATGCATTGAGTGACCGTGACAAATGCATAAAAGCTAGTGAAGATCTAAGAAGCGCAATAGCAAAAAGAATCAAGGAATATGAATTGGGAATTCGTAAAAGAAAACAAACCAAATTCCAAAGGGATGAGCAAGATTATTTATCAGGCAGAATATTGACTTTTGCTGGTAAATTTGATGCCACCAGAAAACGACTTGCTCAGGGGACTGTGGTTCCAAACAATGCAGACACGGAGGAATCAGAGGTGTCGGATGGTGAACAACCCACAGCTTCTGCAATAAAATAGAAAACCAGCGTGAAACCTTTTTTTGACGAATATCAGGTCATAAAGGAAACACGCCAGAGACCACAGCAAAGGAATCACCCTCCCCCCCAACAAATCAAAAAAGGAGAACAAGGAGGGGCAGAAGGGGTAAGAGGAGGCACGCAGACTACTGCCTCACAGAGGGTGACCCGGAGTGTAACTTATCGCAGGAGGAAACAATAATGATGGACGACAACAATGTCATCAACCTGTCAAAAAGAGAGCTTACAGGTGATGAGATAAGAGTCCTTAAGAAAGGACTTAGCTTTTGTCCTGCAAGTGAGTTTGATTTGGTGGATACAAGAATAGATCTTTTTAGATACATTCGAAAACTAAAATTTAAGTAAATCTTTCTTTTACATCCTAAAGAGACTACTGCAGGAATACACTTGGAGAATACCACAGAGGAATCCATAGAAACACACCCTGATATTCTTGCAAACTTCCTATTGACTCAAACTCAGGAAATTTCATAGAGTCGATCAATAGGCTTTCAGGGTGAAGATACTTTTACAAAACAAGTTCGGGATCCTAGCAGTATGAAAAAGAAGTTAAAAAAACTGCCTATTGCACCTCATGATGCAATTGATGTTTTTAATGAAGCGGTGTTGATGGATTTGGAAGGTATTGTCAAAAGGGAAGATGGATATGAAATCATCTAACATCACGAGGAGAGAATGGGAAGTAATTAAGTCCCTAAAAAATTATCAAACCATCGAAATTAAACCCTCGGACAAAAGAGGTAATATTGTTATTTTCAGCAAAGAACAGTATGATCAGGAGGCACAAAGACAATTTAAAGACAACGAGTGCTTTACCACTATACAAAGAACTGAATATCTTAATAGCATAACGGAATATCATTCTATGCTTAACAAATGGAAGGACGATGGTATGCTCAATACGAATGAGTTCCTTTTCTTGCAATGTCAATCACCAATACTACCCACATTTTACCATCTTCCGAAGATACACAAAAACGCCAAAAGACCACCAGGGCGCCCAATTGTATCTTCATTTGGAAGTCTTTTGGAAAATACGTCACGCTTCATTGATTCGTATCTAGCTCCCATAGTAAAAGACTTACCGTCTTACCGTCATACCGACACAGGATTTCCTCCGTATCATGGACAATGTATCTTGAGATTCGAACATGCTTTTAATAACATTGGATGTGGTGAATTATACACTTGTATAGCCCATGAGGATGGCATGAAGGCGACCAAGTGCTTTCTGGATAGAAAACCAGAAAAATACAAGGCACACAGTAATATGTTGTTAAAAATGATTCACTTTTGCTTGTACCATAACATCTTCCTTTTTTAAGGCCAGTTATTCAAACAAATTAGGGGAACATCTATGGGCTCGTGCTTCTCCCCCAGCTACGCAAACTTGTTCGTGGGCTGGTGGGAGGAGCACGAGGCATGGGGTGAGGCCAATGAGGTATGAACAGAAATATTTTTAATGTGGACTAGGTACATTGACGACCTCTTTATTGTGTGGCGCGGCGATCGCACCTCGGCTGAGGAATACATCGCCGTCCTCAACAATAACAAATGTAACTTGCAATTTACCAGCACAATAAGTGCCACGAGTATTTTCTACTGAGATTTGGAAGTTTTTGTACACAACAATACTCTCCAAACTAGACTTTTCAGGAAACCCACGGCGGGGAATGCTGTGTTGTATGCGGCCAGCTATCATCCGAAAAGTCTTATTAAAAGCATCGCATATGGCAAAATACTGTGGCTTAAAAGAAACTGTTCAGTAGAGACTGACTTCCAACAAGCCAAAGCTGATGCTAGCAGAAGATTTCATAATAGGGGATACTCTAAGAGCTTACTTGAACAAGCATCAAAGAAGGCGTTGATTGTCAACAGGAGGAATCTCCTGGTGGCAAAGAATGTACCAATGGTGCTAGATGAGGTGACAATGATCACCAAATTTAACACCAAATCTGGAGATCTGGTTCACAGTTTTAAGAAAAATTGGCACATTTTAACTACTGACAATGTTTTGAAAACTTTCTGATCATCTAGTTCGTAGCCATTTTTCCTCAAAAGCTCAACCCATTGAACTCAGTAACATCTAAGGGTTTTTCCCCTGTTTGCGCTGTAAAGCCTGTAAAGGCAGTAAGAAAGTATCAGAATATCCGGGCAGAACAGGTGAGGATAGACCAAATAGGAAAATAAAGAAACTCCTAACTTGCAATTCAGACTACACCATTTACTGTCTAGAGTGCCCCTGCAAAAAAAGATACATTGGGAGCACCATTAACCCCACTAAACTCAGAATACTTGAACATATGCGAGCAATCGTGAATAAGGATAAAGCCTATCCGGTTGCTAGTCACTTCGCAGAATGCCATCAAAGTGATAGGGATCTTCTGATTTTTACTGCATCGACCAGGTAAAACGTCTGGAAAGAGGGGGGGACAGAGAAAAGGCACTTCGAGTCCTAGAATCTAGGTACATTATTGACCTTAAAACTATGACTCCATGGGGCCTTAATAATGACGAGGAATTGTGGGTCCACCTCTAACAATACACATGGGATCATGTATATCAACACTGTTATGTGCCAAGATTATAACTGATTAATAGAGACACTGCCTATCAGTATACACCTATTCAATAACCAACATAATTACTTATGAACCTATATAGCAGAGGTATTGCTGCCCATACAGGGCTATAAAACTAAAAAACCAAAACAGAAGTACAAAATAAAATGGGAGACATTCTGGTCCCTGGCGTTAATTAATTTAATAAAATTGGGGATTTACCCCTAAACAAACAAAACTCTTAACAAATGTTAGTTGTCACTGTGGTCATATAGGACCTAAATGTCTATTAACTCTGCACTAAAATGAAAATGAGAGTATGTACATAAAATTATAAACTGATTGCTGTACAAATGTTTTTTATTAAGCACTAAGCACTTTATTTTTCGCCATGATAAACACTATTGATATATGTAGAGACATATATTTAAAGATGGCCACCGTTTATGACACAATCCACCATCATTTATGTCAATGAATGTAGTAATGACCGGTGGGTTTAAAATGGCGAATGATTGTTTGCACAAACAGACACTGACGAAGCTAGATTAGCGAAACGCGTCTGTCTGGGGTGAGGGGGTCTGCATTAAAATACAGAAAATCCGGAAACCCGCGTGCTTGCCGTTTTTTTGATCACATAGTCGAATTGTGTTGCCATCGGAAGAGCATTTATTGTTTTGCTTATAACTTTGGCGTCATTTGATGAATCTTCATGAAATGTTGAAATCTAATTTTCTGTTCGTATCAGCTCCTATGGTGAAAGTTTGGGGGTTATTCGTCAAGGAGGGGCTGAGAAAGAAGGGCAGTCCCAAAACGTGTTTTCTCAATGTTAATTTCCATAGGAAACTTTAGACAAGGCTACAGGTCGAACGGGTGAACGGAATTACCCCAAATTTGTCAGGGAGAAGGATCTTGGTCAGTTTATTTGGTGTAAATTCATTCAGTAGTTTTTGAGAAATATTGAAATTTACAGATATCGATATTTGGGAATTCTGCCATCTGATTGGCTGAGGTGTTATGAGCACGAGCTTGCTGCAGATTGGCTGCAAACCGTGTGAGTGATTGAAACTAGGAAGTGTTGGCCTCCATTTTGTGATTCAGTTGAAGCGAGTAATGGGAAAAAAGGGGAAAAAAGTGGGAAAGAGGAGGGTAGGAGCAATGTAACCTCTGTGGGGTGTTTAGGGTGTGCTATAGAGCGGGTGCGAAGCAAAGTATTCAACCCTACTGGTGTGAAAGTGCTGGGCTACGGAAATTAAGTGAGGTATTGCCTAGAGTGTGATGCTGCTAAGGTGAGGTGGTGCGGGACTCGGGGATTAAAACGTGAGCCCAAACTGTGTGTCTTATGCTGTGAAGTTATGTGCCCTGGCCTCTGCAGTACACTTGTGGAAGTAGTGGCAGCATGTGTTTATATCTAGTAGGATGAACTACTGACACTTGCTGGTCTGAAAGTCCTGGGGTACGGAATATATGTGAGGTCCTGTCATGCTGCTAAGCAGAGCTGCTGCCAGACTCCGGGATGAAAGCGTGATCCCAAATTATGTGTCATATGCTGTGAAGTCATGTGCTATAGGCGCTGTGCCATACCTGTCCAAGTAGTGTGAGCATGTAGTTATAGCTACTTGGATGAACTTTTGTTTTCAACATTGTAGCTTGTGTATGGTGCTTAGCGGGTGGTATAGAGGGAGTGCAAAGGTAAATTTGCACGTATCAAATCAATTCGGTATTTGTGAAGTGCTAACTAGTCACTCTTACAGGTCTGATGGCACTGGGGGCGTAAGCTGAGCTGCTGACAGACTCAGGGTAAAGCTGTTAAACTACTGACCCCTACTGGTCTGAAAGTGCGGGGTACAGAAATTATGGGAGGTATTGCCTAGAGTGTCATGCTGTTAAATTGAGCTGCTGCTGGACACGGGATGAAACCATGAGCCTAAACCGTGTGTGCTATGCTGTGAAGTCATGTGCTCTGGGCGCTGTGCCACACCTGTCCAACTTGTATATGGTGCTTAGGTGGTGTTATACAGGGAGTGCGAAGGTAAATCAATACAGTAGTTGTAAAGCGCAAACTACTCACCCCTATGGGTGAGTAGAGCCGGGGATCAAAGCGAGAGCTCTGTGCTGCATAGTGAGATGGTCTGACTGCTGCGCCACAGCTGTGTGGAGAATACATTTTGGTGAGGGTCCGGGAGTTGCAGTTATCTGGCCCTAAAATAGCGGGCCTAAGTTGCAAGTTATAGGGTGGCTCTAAAAAGAGCCCTTGTGTTTATTAGTTTGAGCTACATAAAACTGCGAATGCACAGCTTCAAGTTATTTAGGAAAACTTAGTTTCCCTGATCTGTGAAGTGTACTCCATCACTTCTGTAGATATCCGCCATATCAAAACATATGTTGCTGTTGTAGATAGACCCCATTTTGTGGTCTCTGAAGTATGCAGACACAGCTTTGTTGACTTTCTTCCTAGATTTTTAAATCCGAGGACAAAATTGTCTTTGGCATATATTGGAATATACAAAGACAGTTTGAGGCAAAAGTAACATCAATTGTCCAAAGGTGTCCTCCATAAGCATTTCCAAACCTACCCCAGTCAATGTGCCTAGGTCGTTTACACCACAGTACACAATCACGAGGTCAGGGTGTTGGAGATGTAAACAGGTTTTAACCAAAGGCAACAATTGGTGCCACTTCAATCCTCCATTTAATGTCCACATTTTGTAAACCGAGGTCTAAGTCACTACGTCTCTGTTCTACATACCTCTTGCACCAGAAAACATAGTTATGTCCTACGATCCACACTTGCATTTTGAAGGTATGGCTGCAAGGTATAGAAAGATGTCTGTAGCTCATGCAGTTCCTTCGTAGAATAAGAGATATGTTTACATATGGAGACTAGTTTCTTTTCACATGCAAAACGGTACCTGATTGGGAGATGAAAAGCATTGTTTTTTCAAAAGTAGGGTGCACATTCGTTTTGTGGAAAAGCATATTTGTGATTGGTTAAGAAAAAGCAGTTTGAACGTGGAGTACATATTATAGGATAACATTTGATGAACTCAACCAAACCTGCTACTTGCATTTGGAATGCAGTGTTCGAACTTAAAACAATTGTGAACTTTTAACCTGCACGTGCTGTTAAATGTTCAAGAAAATGTTGCAAAAAAATATTGCTAGGTTTAAAAAAATTGATGAACTTTTAACCTCCACGTGTTTTAGAATATTCTAGAAAGTGTGTTGATAGAATATTGCATTTCTGACTTCTATGTGTACTTGAATATTAAAAAACTGTTTATATGGAAAATTAGAAAGACAGTAATAGAGAGAAGTTCTGAAACCTAAAAGAATCAAGGAACTATTCTAATTTGTTCTTTATTACCTACTGGCGGTTGCCAGTAGGTAGTCATAGTTAGGACCGAGTTTCTATAGAAAGACATTTTTTTGTTTTGCTTATAACTTTGGTGTCATTTGATAAATCTTCATGACATTTTCAAAACTAAGTTTTTGTTCATATCAGCTCCTATGTTAACAGTTTGGGGGTGATTCGTGGAGGGGGGGTGAGATAAAAGGGGGGTTCCAAAACGTGTTTTCTCCATGTTAATTTCCATAACAAAGACAAAAAATACCAAGCAGTCATTCCAGATAGTTCAAACATTTTGCTTTTCCGTAGCAATTTTCTGCAAAGGTTCATGGGCTTCATCGAGATTTGCAAACATGGTAACTCCCCTTCAACCAAAACTCACAGCTTTGATTGTTGAGCAATGGCCGCCTGAGCACCCTGTGCCTTGAACAAATAGAGAAGCTTAAAAAATTATTTCCCTTGCCGAGCTGCTGCTGCACTCATATCAAAAAAGATGCGGCAACTAGATACTTCCAGAGTGGAGAATTGCTTCTTTTGAATAGCCCTGGTAAAATTCTGTTCCTTCACTTAGTATTTATTTATTTGGGAGATTTATTGAGCGCGCAAATACCCATGGGTGTCTCGGCGCTATGGAAGCAAGCTAGCAGGGGAGAATTCAATATTGATTGAAGAGCCAAGTTTTTATTTGTCTGCTGAATGTGAGTAAGGACATGATTGTCTTGATAGTAGTCCGCAAAGTTAACTAATATAGTTCTAGGCAACTTTGAGTTCGGGAATGGATGTGCTGGGACTCTTTGTGCTCGCGTTATCAAAAGGTCACCAGAAAACTCAGGCCGCGCATTCTCCCTTATAAAAGACTCAACCCACTGGAGCATTTTTGACCCCTCATAGCCTTCTGGGACTCCGACTAGCTGCATGTTTGAGTGTCGAGAATGCTTTTTCAGCTCCTCTAACTTTCTTTCCAGCAAATTTTTAATTTGTAAGTCTCTAAGGAGGTCTGATGCTGCATCAAAGTAATCTGATATTCAAGGAGAGAGATCCTTGATTTAGCCTCCTTGAGTCTTGCTAGATAAGAATCAACTGCTTCTTCAATTTTTGATAAGCATAAATGTAGAGCTGCTATCTTGTTTGCTTGCGTTACTTTCATCTCATTTTTGTCACCCAGGATCAAATTTACCATGGCTTTGATATCAAATTGAAAGCTAGTCCCTTCCTCTGATAGCTGGTCTCCAAACGGATCTTCCAACCCTAAACCATGCTTGTTGTCCTACTGCCACATTTCTTTTTGTCACAGATGTTGATGGAGGGCTCTCCAATGGTCTATGATGTGGAGGGAAACTGTGGATGGCTAAGGGAGGACTCGGTTGGATGCGCTCGCAGAGATCATGTTCTGAGATTAGATTTGATGAAGGTGGTGGAGGCACTTTGGTTTTCATAAATAACAGGTATTTCTTGGCCTTATTTTGAGATGTACTGGGGAGATTTTCCTGAGTGATCTCATGGTTCACCATTGACTCTTGAATTATAGCTATCAGGCTAACTATCTGACTCACCTCTACCATTACTGCACCAGAAGGTACACTGCCTCGTTCTTCAGACAATAGATTTGGAGTTGGTTCTCTCTGGCGGGGATTTATATCCCTCCCCTGATTGGGTTCTCCTGACTCCCCTCTCCATGGTCCAGGACCTCAACTTCGGAGCTCGTAGGACTACAAATTGGAACTGACCCACGACAAGCCTTCTGCAAAAGCTCAGCTATACCATTTGCAGGAACAGTCTTCAGCTGGGTTGTTCGAGTTTTGGATTTAAGCGTCACATTTGAATCAATATGCGCTATTACATTGCCATTTTTTAAATGCTTCCCCATCTTGGCAATATATCTTAAAAGCAAACACTTAAGAATCACGCTTATGTAGTTGAGAGGTAGGGGTGTGCCCACCTCTGAGCATTCACACTCCCACACTTCTGCAGAACAAAGCCCAGCGCAATCTAGCACCTGGTCAATAGTTTCCAGCTTACTCAAAAGAAGCTCCCCGGGTTCCTTTTATCCAGAAAGATCCAGGACAAGCTACACTGATACATCCCACAAAAGCAGCAAGTGAAAAAAAAGTTTAATGAAAGAGGTATTCATCTATAACATCCACTCCAAAAGCCTCAAAAAGAAATGTAATTCTGGATTTTCCTGCTTACTTGCTGACTCTTAGTTGCTGTCTCTCCTCCTGATTTCCTTCGCAATGCCTCCAGCGTCTCCAGCAGCCTCCACTGGTTCAGTGCCTCAGTCATACTCAGCCCTGCCTTCGTCTGACTATCAGCTGCCTCCCATGTGGCACCACTCCAGCCTGCACTGGAGGCCAGTACACGAAGAGGGAAAGAGACAAGTGCAGTCAGTGCTGTGACTGCTGACCCACTGTTGCTGGAGGAGTCTGGCTGGTTAGTGAGGGGCAGTATACTTGGCAGACCATCCACCAGCAGACAATATGGTCTGGTACCTGCCTATGACCCCTTTATAAAGAAGAAACCCCCAACTCCACCCTTGGATGGATGGGTACCCCCCACAAGGGCAAGCATTTCAAACCACACTGTTTTGGATTAGGGGGAGTGACCCCCCCCCGGTCGTATTTATTACAAATTAAAAACATTGACTATTAATTTTCATTATGTACACTTTAAGCCTAAGCCTTAAACTCCATAACGGGGGCTGCAATTCTGCAAACTTGCACACTGATGCGCATGCGAGGGTGGCCACTGGCCTACTGGAAATAGTGACTCCCCTGGCCCCGCACCCCGACAGCCTACTGACAGACTGTCACTGCCCCTGGAGTTACATGGTGCTGGCCGCTAAGGGCTGAAGACTATGCTTACCAATCATGACCTTACCACTGACCAGGGACACACTACTAAATATGCGACAAAATTAATTTTAACATAGAACTATACACTTCACTTATTACTATGATATTGAACTGATATTTCATTACATATTAACCAGCGTATTCTACTAAAATCACCTGTAACAAAAATCATCATAAAACACACACTTTTATTACAAAATTGCAAAACACATCACAATTCATTTTGAACATATCACAGATACCTGTAACAGACACATTTAAGCACAACACTTAATTACTGTAATGTACATTCAAACTGCCTGCCCTAGGGGATGGTGGATGGGGAAAAACAAGTTACGGGCTGCTGCTGGCCAGGATGCGTCCTGGTGGGGAGTGGCAGTGGGACCACCAGGCGGGAGCCTGCTCTAAACTAGTGTCCCCCAAACGTCCGGTGTTTCATGTGAATCGGAAGCACTTTTAGTTCACTGGCGGGATCTGGTGTGACCACCATAGTGGCGGCGCACGCTACATAGCGCTTGCCTTGTCTAGAAACATGAAGCATACATGAAGCATTCCACGGCGCAACATTTTTGCAGCAGGGCGCCTTTAACGAGTGAGCCTCTCATGCCGTATGGGTGCTTAATTTCCAAATGCTCAATATCTAAGCAGTTATGAAGGAGGAATCATGGGCTTACCGTATTTGGCATCGGCATCAACAGTATCACAACAGCGGGCAGCAGCGAGCGAGTGGCGAGCATCTTACGCCGATTCACCTCATTCAGCGATCTCCATTACGGTAGGGTGGGGCAGTGGTTACCTGTGGCTATGCAGTGGCGAGATTTGCCATAGCCACCTCCACGCCTAGAGACCCCGCTCTGTGCTAATAGTTACCATGCAAAGAATAGTTGCTGTTTTTTTATCTTTATGTGTGGATACGATTACTGCACAGTAATTACAGATGTATTCCTGCTGCAACTTTCTCACAGCCGGTTTACCACATGAAATTCCAAATGTGGTAAAATGTAATGCAGAAAACTTCTAGCTGAACAGAGCTAAATCAATGCCTGAAAACATGTTAATTGCAATCGGGACCTCAGTGATATAACACCTAACTACAGCACAGAAGGAAGTTAGAGGTAGTTCATAACAGCAAAATAAGAAGTGTACATGAGAAGGTAGAATATGAATACAGTTTTCAGACGCCATCACATTGGACCCTTTTGTGGCTACTACTCGCCTCTTCCTAACTAATGTGGGAAGAGGCGACCAAAATCTGAGGGTGTCAGTAGCAGTTGACAAGCCGTTGTCCTCTACTAGCGGCCACTCAGATAAATGTGGTACTATAACAATAAATCGGTGCAGTCATCTCCCCAGTTATCAAACAAAGAAATGCACATAGCGGGAAAGATTCGGACAAAGGGTCACAAAAGGCTGTACAAATTATTACAGAATAAAAGCTTAAAATGAAAGAGAATAAATAGTACATATAAAGTCAGCGTGGGCTTTAGGGCGAACCGACCAGTGCACCCGCACCTGGTGCTGACTTTGGTGAGGGCGCTGTATTTAAAAATAAATTATGGGCTCAAATGCTCGTGAACTTCCTTGTGTGTTCATCATAAAGTAGCTCAGAGGGATAGTCTTCCTGCTTCAAAGAGTGAGTATCATGCAGATCACAGAACTGAGTGTGAGTGAACTTTGAGTAGAGCTTAAACCCTTAAAAAAATGAAATGTGAATCAGAAAGGGACAATGGAGAGGTGATTGGCACTATTAGAGAGCGGTAGTGAGGGAATTTGTGGAGAATGAGGTCATGGGGTGGGGAATGGAGCGCAAAAAAAGAATGTGGCACCAGGTGCCAAAGTTATCAACAGTTCTAAGAGTGAAGGTTGACACATTGAGTACTATTTGGCTGCATCAGAGTAACTGTGAAGCAGCAATACATTGGAAGCAAGTACCGCACTCCGCACAGATACATTGTTATTATTACCAGGTGTGTGTGTGTATGATTGTGCGACATGTGAGTGTGTTAGCAAATATTTCCTGTACAGATAAAAATTAGATATTCATAAAGTGTCTCCTTTATTTGCGCAGTCACAGCACCAACACTTCCAGAATACAAAAACACAACACACAACAGACTGCTGTTCATCTTGCTATTTATGTATTCTGACCATGGTAGCTCGGCAGTCAGCCCCCAGTACCCTTGCGAATGACAGCTCAGTGTACACAGAGTTGTATTGGGAAAAATACCCTATATACCAATAATTTTAACTTCGAGCGGAAGGAGCATGGGCTGGGAAGCGCAGAGAACCAATTTTGGCCGATGGGGAACCCCTCTCGGCGGCGGGAACGAGATGGAGAGGCAAAGCCTGTGAAATTTGCCATGCTAGGATTGGGTGCGACGTTTGAATTGGAAAGTCGCTAAATGGGCAACCGGGGGAAACCGGGAATAGAGGTTAAAGGGGGGCAGGGGTCCCATAATAAGCCATTCTTTGGATGCACTAAGCTCGCCAGCTGGGGTGTTTGTGAGGGGCCGGAATTCATGGGGGAGCTGCCACCAATCAGGAAACCGCTCCAGCGTGGGGGAGGCAGCACAGAAAGGTACCCACGAAAAAGAATAAATTAGGTAGAAGAGGTGCTCAGACAGTGCCCTTGGAATGCCTGACGGCAGGGTTATAGGTGCGCATGAGGAAGCACACAGGGACATCCAGGATTGAGGGGCTGCCCAGATAGTGCCCTTGGGATGGCGTGCAACAGGGGCATGGAAAAGCAAGCGAGGGGTCAGCAAAGGTCCAGGCAAAGCGGAACGGCACTTGCAGCCCAGGCCAGGCTTAAATGGCAGCCCAAGAGGTCAGTAGCAAGAGAAGCAAGAATCCGTAAACACTGGAACACCAATGGGACTGACCAGTGCTCAGGTTTAGTGCTGACGGCTAGAAAGATAAAGGGCAAGTGGGACATGATTACCAAGAAATGCAAATTATGACAAAGACATGGGTCGCGAATGACCAGCCATGAACGTTGTGAAATGTTGATCCATGCTTTATGTAATATGCAATAAAACTGCAGCCTTTTTACACCATAACCTGTGTACTTTGCAATGTATGGAAAAAGGGGGTGTAATGAATGAGGACCACAAATTAAAAAGGGGGAGCGAACTCGCAGCCCTGGGAGGGGTTGGTGTGTGTGCCGGGAAGCACAGCGGACCAAAAGAGGCCAAAGGGGAACTCCTTGCGGGAGCAGGAACGAGATAGCAAGGCAAAGCCTGCAAAAATTGCCATGCTGGGATTGGGTGCAACATTTGAATTGAAAAGTCATCCAATGGGCAACTAGAGGCAATTGAGAAAGAGGGAAAAGGGGGGCATGGGTCCCATACCAAGCCATTTTTTGGATGCACTAACCTCACTATTGATACTCACCCACCACCACCAGAATACGGTAGTCGCAGACTTAAGGAATGGGTGCCACGAATTAGAAAGGGGAGCATAATCCCAGGCCCGAGAGGGGTTGTACTTCAAAAACATTGAAGCAGATGTTTTTTGAGTGCTAGGAAAAAGCAAATAATTTATAAACGAGTGAAAAAAAAAAGGGGCATATTATCAAGGGGGTTTATCTTCGTATTTTTTGGCTTTAAAAGCCAAGAAAGCGGAGATAAAATTATCTCCCTATTACCTAGCTGTCGCTAACACCAGTTAGCGACAGCTAGTAGGAGATAGCGGCCATCTTGGGCCCCACTTTGCATGTCAGTGATATTTATCACTAATGACATGCAAAGTGGGCGTGCCAAGATGTTAGCGACTGGAAACAGTCGCTAACATCGGTCAGACTGATTTGCATATAGCCATGTCTGAACTGGGGTGGCAGAGTGGGCTAAAGAACGGTGATGGATTAAACCCAGATCTTTTGACTGGGTGTGAGTGTTTGATTGATTCAGATTCTCCGTCCATCACCACCACCTTTTGTACCGCTTTTTGCCGCCATAAGTGTGGCAGGGTATGCTCAGACTTGAGTCCCTTGCTCACTTTGCCACTGGATTCAAGCAAGCCGGGCTGAAGAAGGCTGGAATGCCAGAAACCGGTCCTCGGAAGCTTGTTTCCGGTCCAGGGAAGACATGGCTTGGCAGTTCGGGCTAGACTGTTCCCATGAGGCACAGGGTCAGACTGATTTGCAGATAGCCATGTCTGAACTGGGGTGGCAGAGTGGGCTAAAGAACGGTGATGGATTAAACCCAGATCTTTTGACTGGGTGTGGGTGTTTGATTGATTCAGATTCTCTGTCCATCACCACCCCCTTTTGTACCGCTTTTGGCCGCCATAAGTGTGGCAGGGTATGCTCAGACGTGAGTCCCTTGCTCACTTTGCCACTGGATTCAAGCAAGCCGGGCTGCAGACCGCTGGAATGCCAGAAACCGGTCTTCGGAAGCTTGTTTCCGGTCCAGAGAAGACATGGCTTGGCAGTTCGGGCTGGACTGTTCCCATGAGGCACAGGGTCAGACTAATTTGCATATAGCCATGTCTGAACTGGGGTGGCAGAGTGGGCTAAAGAACGGTGATGGATTAAACCCAGATCTTTTGACTGGGTGTGAGTGTTTGATTGATTCAGATTCTCCGTCCATCACCACCCCCTTTTGTACCACTTTTGGCCGCCATAAGTGTGGCAGAGTATGCTCAGACATGAGTCCCTTGCTCACTTTGCCACTGGACTCAAGCAAGCCGGGCTGAAGACGGCTGGAATGCCAGAAACCGGTATTCGGAAGTTTGTTTGCGGTCCAGGGAAGACATGGCTTGGCAGTTCGGGCTGGACTGTTCCCATGAGGCACAGGGTCAGACTGATTTGCATATAGCTATGTCTGAACTGGGGTGACAGAGTGGGCTAAAGAACAGTGATGGATTAAACCCAGATCTTTTGACTGAGTGTGAGTGTTTGATTGATTCAGATTCTCCATCCATCACCACCCCCTTTTGTACCGCTTTTGGCCGCCATAAGTGTGGCAGGGTATGCTCAGATGTGAGTCCCTTGCTCACTTTGCCACTGGATTCAAGCAAGCCGGGTTGAAGACGGCTGGAATGCCAGAAACCGGTCCTCGGAAGCTTGTTTCCGGTCCAGGGAAGACATGGCTTGGCAGTTCGGGCTGGACTGTTCCCATGAGGCACATGGTCAGACTGATTTGCATATAGCCATGTCTGAACTGGGGTGGCAGAGTGGGCTAAAGAACGGTGATAGATTAAACCAAGATCTTTTGACTGGGTGTGAGTGTTTGATTGATTCAGATTCTCCGTCCATCACCACCCCCTTTTGTACCACTTTTGGCCACCATAAGTGTGGCAGAGTATGCTCAGACGTGAGTCCCTTGCTCACTTTGCCACTGGACTCAAGCAAGCCGGGCTGAAGACGGCTGGAATGCCAGAAACCGGTCCTCGGATGCTTGTTTCCGGTACAGGAAGGACATGGCTTGGCAGTTCGGGATGGACTGTTCCCATGAGGCACAGGGTCAGACTGATTTGCATATAGCCATGTCTGAACTGGGGTGGCAGAGTGGGCTAAAGAACGGTGATGGATTAAACCCAGATCTTTTGACTGGGTGTGGGTGTTTGATTGATTCAGATTCTCTGTCCATCACCACCCCCTTTTGTACCGCTTTTGGCCGCCATAAGTGTGGCAGGGTATGCTCAGACGTGAGTCCCTTGCTCACTTTGCCACTGGATTCAAGCAAGCCGGGTTGAAGACGGCTGGAATGCCAGAAACCGGTCCTCGGAAGCTTGTTTCCGGTCCAGGGAAGACATGGCTTGGCAGTTCGGGCTGGACTGTTCCCATGAGGCACATGGTCAGACTGATTTGCATATAGCCATGTCTGAACTGGGGTGGCAGAGTGGGCTAAAGAACGGTGATAGATTAAACCCAGATCTTTTGACTGGGTGTGAGTGTTTGATTGATTCAGATTCTCCGTCCATCACCACCCCCTTTTGTACCACTTTTGGCCGCCATAAGTGTGGCAGAGTATGCTCAGATGTGAGTCCCTTGCTCACTTTGCCACTGGACTCAAGCAAGCCGGGCTGAAGACGGCTGGAATGCCAGAAACCGGTCCTCGGATGCTTGTTTCCAGTACAGGAAGGACATGGCTTGGCAGTTCGGGATGGACTGTTCCCATGAGGCACAGGGTCAGACTGATTTGCATATAGCCATGTCTGAACTGGGGTGGCAGAGTGGGCTAAAGAACGGTGATGAATTAAACCCAGATCTTTTGACTGGGTGTGAGTGTTTGATTGATTCAGATTCTCCGTCCATCACCACCCCCTTTTGTACCACTTTTGGCCACCATAAGTGTGGCAGAGTATGCTCAGACGTGAGTCCCTTGCTCACTTTGCCACTGGACTCAAGCAAGCCGGGCTGAAGACGGCTGGAATGCCAGAAACCGGTCCTCGGATGCTTGTTTCCGGTACAGGAAGGACATGGCTTGGCAGTTCGGGATGGACTGTTCCCATGAGGCACAGGGTCAGACTGATTTGCATATAGCCATGTCTGAACTGGGGTGGCAGAGTGGGCTAAAGAACGGTGATGGATTAAACCCAGATCTTTTGACTGGGTGTGGGTGTTTTATTGATTCAGATTCTCTGTCCATCACCACCCCCTTTTGTACCGCTTTTGGCCGCCATAAGTGTGGCAGGGTATGCTCAGACGTGAGTCCCTTGCTCACTTTGCCACTGGATTCAAGCAAGCCGGGTTGAAGACGGCTGGAATGCCAGAAACCGGTCCTCGGAAGCTTGTTTCCGGTCCAGGGAAGACATGGCTTGGCAGTTCGGGCTGGACTGTTCCCATGAGGCACATGGTCAGACTGATTTGCATATAGCCATGTCTGAACTGGGGTGGCAGAGTGGGCTAAAGAACGGTGATAGATTAAACCCAGATCTTTTGACTGGGTGTGAGTGTTTGATTGATTCAGATTCTCCGTCCATCACCACCCCCTTTTGTACCACTTTTGGCCGCCATAAGTGTGGCAGAGTATGCTCAGACGTGAGTCCCTTGCTCACTTTGCCACTGGACTCAAGCAAGCCGGGCTGAAGACGGCTGGAATGCCAGAAACCGGTCCTCGGATGCTTGTTTCCAGTACAGGAAGGACATGGCTTGGCAGTTCGGGATGGACTGTTCCCATGAGGCACAGGGTCAGACTGATTTGCATATAGCCATGTCTGAACTGGGGTGGCAGAGTGGGCTAAAGAACGGTGATGGATTAAACCCAGATCTTTTGACTGGGTGTGGGTGTTTGATTGATTCAGATTCTCTGTCCATCACCACCCCCTTTTGTACCGCTTTTGACCGCCATAAGTGTGGCAGGGTATGCTCAGACGTGAGTCCCTTGCTCACTTTGCCACTGGATTCAAGCAAGCAGGGCTGCAGACCGCTGGAATGCCAGAAACCGGTCTTCGGAAGCTTGTTTCCGGTCCAGAGAAGACATGGCTTGGCAGTTCGGGCTGGACTGTTCCCATGAGGCACAGGGTCAGACTAATTTGCATATAGCCATGTCTGAACTTGGGTGGCAGAGTGGGCTAAAGAACGGTGATGGATTAAACCCAGATCTTTTGACTGGGTGTGAGTGTTTGATTGATTCAGATTCTCCGTCCATCACCACCCCCTTTTGTACCACTTTTGGCCGCCATAAGTGTGGCAGAGTATGCTCAGACATGAGTCCCTTGCTCACTTTGCCACTGGACTCAAGCAAGCCGGGCTGAAGACGGCTGGAATGCCAGAAACCAGTCCTCGGAAGCTTGTTTCCGGTCCAGGGAAGACATGGCTTGGCAGTTCGGGCTGGACTGTTCCCATGAGGCACATGGTCAGACTGATTTGCATATAGCCATGTCTGAACTGGGGTGGCAGAGTGGGCTAAAGAACGGTGATGGATTAAACCCAGATCTTTTGACTGGGTGTGAGTGTTTGATTGATTCAGATTCTCCGTCCATCACCACCCCCTTTTGTACCACTTTTGGCTGCCATAAGTGTGGCAGAGTATGCTCAGACGTGAGTCCCTTGCTCACTTTGCCACTGGACTCAAGCAAGCCGGGCTGAAGACGGCTGGAATGCCAGAAACCAGTCCTCGGAAGCTTGTTTCCGGTCCAGGGAAGACATGGCTTGGCAGTTCGGGCTGGACTAATCCCATGAGGCACAGGGTCAGACTGATTTGCATATAGCCATGTCTGAACTGGGGTGGCAGAGTGGGCTAAAGAACGGTGATGGATTAAACCCAGATCTTTTGACTTGGTGTGAGTTTTTGATTGATTCAGATTCTCCATCCATCACCACCCCTTTTGTACCACTTTTGGCCGCCATAAGTGTGGCAGAGTATGCTCAGACGTGAGTCCCTTGCTCACTTTGCCACTGGACTCAAGCAAGCCGGGCTGAAGACGGCTGGAATGCCAGAAACCGGTCTTCGGAAGTTTGTTTCCGGTCCAGGGAAGACATGGCTTGGCAGTTCGGACTGGACTGTTCCCATGAGGCACAGGGTCAGACTGATTTGCATATAGCCATGTCTGAATTGGGGTGACAGAGTGGGCTAAAGAACAGTGATGGATTAAACCCAGATTTTTTGACTGAGTGTGAGTGTTTGATTGATTCAGATTCTCCATCCATCACCACCCCCTTTTGTACCGCTTTTGGCCGCCATAAGTGTGGCAGGGTATGCTTAGACGTGAGTCCCTTGCTCACTTTGCCACTGGATTCAAGCAAGCCGGCTGAAGACGGCTGGAATGCCAGAAACCGGTCCTCGGAAGCTTGTTTCCGGTCCAGGGAAGACATGGCTTGGCAGTTCAGGCTGGACTGTTCCCATGAGGCACAGGGTCCGACTGATTTGCATATAGCCATGTCTGAACTGGGGTGGCAGAGTGGGCTAAAGAACAGTGATGGATTAAACCCAGATCTTTTGACTGGGTGTGAGTTTTTGATTGATTCAGATTCTCCATCCATCACCACCCCTTTTTGTACCGCTTTTGGCCACCATAAGTGTGGCAGGGTATGCTCAGACGTGAGTCCCTTGCTCACTTTGCCACTGGATTCAAGCAAGCCAGGCTGAAGACGGCTGGAATGCCAGAAACCGGTCCTCGGAAGCTTGTTTCCGGTCCAGGGAAGACATGGCTTCGCAGTTCGGGCTGGACTGTTCCCATGAGGCACAGGGTCAGACGGATTTGCATATAACAATTAATCAATAGGGGGGATTAGGGATTGGAATATCTGTTTCATTCCCCAGGGTAAGTAGGTAATTTATCAAAAAGGAGAAACAGACACTTGTTACACATCAGACCATTGGTAAGGAAAGTTTTTGGAGTAACCTCAAAAACCCTATGCTGATGTGGTTGTGCGGTATATCTGGTTCATCCGCCCCGCATATGGGTTGTTGGCAGTTATCATTGGTTGCTCCAAAGTAGTGGTGTTGCCAGCCTCAGCCCGAGGCACCTCTGGTCTATAGTGCAGTGTCCAGAGAAGTGAGAAAAAAGTGTGTCAAAATTAAATTCTCGAAAAAAAGGAAAAAAGATTTAAAAACTGGAAAATCACCCTGAGAGATTTTTATTATTGGTGTGATTTCCAGGTGGATTAAAATAATTTCGGTACTACTGGATTGATCGAGTTACTGGATCAAAGTAGTTTTAAATCTACACAAACGTCGACATGTTTCAGCTCTGTCGGCCCTTAGGGTCTATAGAGCTTTCGTCAGGACTAACACATAAACAGACAATGGACTTTTTACTCACACCATTTGTGTTGTTTTTAGTAATAACCTGTATAAATTCCAGGGATAAAGCTCCTCCAGTTTCTTACAACCGGATGGCACTCGCTTGCATCGGGGAAAACGCTGGTCACAGAGCTGTGTTTAAAATGTATTGCATTAGTCGGTGTTACTCGCGGTCATCTTACCGGGATTCTGTGGTTTTATCAGCCTCGCTCCGCCATTACCCGCGTGTATTAGCAATCTCGTCTGGTGCTGACTCTGCCCCCGGAAATGGGAAGCTCGGGCGGAGCAGTCATTTTTAAAGGGGCAGGCGCTCAGAGCGGCGTTTTCTGGGTGTATCAAGCGGAGTTTCATGTTTTTTTTGTTTGGAAGCAAACTTTATTAGTGCATGGAGTTCTGGACATAGTTCATTAGTGTCCAAACACTGATGCATTCTGAAAATGATAGGTAAAATTGGATTTTACAGATACTTGTGAGTCAGTGTGCTTGTGGATATTATAAACAGCATCATTTGGCAAACTGGTGCCACGGAATTGAATCATTGAGTCCGTGTTCGTGGGTTTTAAGGCGTTCCACCCACCTCTGCTCCTTCTCAAATAATATTCTTTCGCATCTCTGAGTTTTGTCATTGAGCATTTCAATTACTGTCCAGTGGATGTCATCGCAGGAGTGACCTGCTTCCACGAAATGGGAACACAGTTTGGTGGTATTCTTTTTTAATCTAATATTGCTCCGATGTTCACCAATTCTTGTTTATACTTTACGGCATGTCATTCCGATATACTGCTTGTCACAAGGACAGCTTACCATGTAAATGACGTGTGTCGAATTACAGTTCGTGTGTTGACGCTGCTGCCAAAGGAGTGTGTCAGAAAGTTGTAATGTTTTGGATGCTGTTGTTGTTTTACATGCTACGCATGACCCACACGGATAATGCCCAGTTACAGGTGACATGGTTACATCTCTGGTTGTGACCGTTTTTGTTTTTCTTATAGGTCGGGTATGTACTAAGACATCCTTAATGTTTTTCGATCTTCGATTTGCAAACCTTGGTCTAGGCCAATTGAAAGATCCTGTATGAAGGATGTGCCAGTTCTTATTGATCAGTTTCTTTACTTCATAGGACGCCTGGCAGAATGTTGTAACGCAGGTAGTCAAATCTGGTGTTGGTTCTTTTTGGAATGTTTGTAAAAGACACTCTCTCGGTTGATTATTTGCTCTTTTCTTGCAGAGTCTAATGGTTTTTTCCGTGTAGTCTCTCTGCCTAAGTCTGTCGCCTAGTTCGTTAGCTTGTATTCTGTAGTCTGCGTTGTTACTGCAGTTTCTCTTTAGGCGCAGAAACTGACTGTAGGGAAGATTATCCCTCAATGGTTTTGGGTGGAAGCTTTTATAAGATAGGATACTGTTTTTGGCCGTTAGTTTTCTGAAGGTCTTTGTATGCAGCACATTGTCTTTTGCAAATATTGTTATATCCAAGAAGTCGAGGTTGTTACTTGTAGCTGTGTGAGTAAATTTTAACCAGGGATCAAGATTGTTGAGCCAGTTCATAAAAGTCTGTAGGTCCAGCTTTGTGTCCCAGATCATTATGATATCATCAATGTATCTCTTCCAGTATAATATACTGGAAGAGAACATGTTGGTTTCACTCGTTATGTGTTGTTCCTCAAAATGGCTAACATAGAGCCCTGCCACCGAGGGAGCGAAGGCGCTCCCCATGGAGGTTCCATGGATTTGGAGGTACAAGTCATCACCATAGGCAAAAAAGTTCTCTTTTAATGCTAGTTTACAGCATTCGAGGATGAAATGTCTCGGTGTTTTAAATTGCCATTCTCTCGTGAATAGTACATCCTCCAGGACTTGTATGGTGTCATCTTGGGGGAGACTTGTAAATAGAGCTTCCACATCTAGGCCCACAAGGAGCACCGTGTTTGAGTTGAAGGGCATTTTCTCAATTTGTACTAGAAGGTCACGCGTGTCCTTTAAGTATGCTGGTGTTTGTTGGACAAGCGGTTTGAGATATTCATTCGCGAATTTAGAGAGCGGTTCTAGTATCGATCCGATGCCCGAAACTATCGGACGGCCTGGTGGTGGGGTTCTGTTCTTATGCGTTTTCGGCAGGGAGTAAAAATAGGGAGTGACGGGTTCTTTTGTCATCAAGTAGTCTGCCTCCCTGGGTGTAATCCAGCCATTGGTCTCTGCTTCGTTTACCATGATGGAAATGGTATTCCTGAGTCTTTCAGTTGGATCTGAATTGATCTTTTGATAAAACCTAGTATCAGATAGGAGGGCTAGGCATTGTGAGTTATATCCATCCTTGCTCAAGATAACTGTGCCTCCCCCCTTATCCGCTGGCTTGATCACTATTTCATCATTAGTTTTTAAAGCCTCGAGGGCTATGCGCTCTTTTTTGCTCAGATTTTGGTAGACTTTTTTATTTTTCATTTTGTCCACTCCATTTAGAAGTGCCTGTTCAAAAGTCTGTAATTCTGGGTGTACAGTCGAATTCGGAGGGTTAAAGGTGGATTTCTTCCTCAAAGTAGTATCACCATGTTCAATCGTCCCAATATTGGCATTCTGGTTGGAAAAGAAGGCCTTCAGCTTGAGTGTCCTACAGAATTCTGCTAGTTCGCTCTTCAATTTGAATGTGTCAAGTCGGGGGGTAGGCACAAATCCTAATCCTGGAAATCCTCAACAAAGGATTAGGATTTGTGCCTACCCCCCGACTTGACACATTCAAATTGAAGAGCGAACTAGCAGAATTCTGTAGGACACTCAAGCTGAAGGCCTTCTTTTCCAACCAGAATGCCAATATTGGGACGATTGAACATGGTGATACTACTTTGAGGAAGAAATCCACCTTTAACCCTCCGAATTCGACTGTACACCCAGAATTACAGACTTTTGAACAGGCACTTCTAAATGGAGTGGACAAAATGAAAAATAAAAAAGTCTACCAAAGTCTGAGCAAAAAAGAGCGCATAGCCCTCGAGGCTTTAAAAATTAATGATGAAATAGTGATCAAGCCAGCGGATAAGGGGGGAGGCACAGTTATCTTGAGCAAGGATGGATATAACTCACAATGCCTAGCCCTCCTATCTGATACTAGGTTTTATCAAAAGATCAATTCAGATCCAACTGAAAGACTCAGGAATACCATTTCCATCATGGTAAATGAAGCAGAGACCAATGGCTGGATTACACCCAGGGAGGCAGACTACTTGATGACAAAAGAACCCGTCACTCCCTATTTTTACTCCCTGCCGAAAACGCATAAGAACAGAACCCCACCACCAGGCCGTCCGATAGTTTCGGGCATCGGATCGATACTAGAACCGCTCTCTAAATTCGCGAATGAATATCTCAAACCGCTTGTCCAACAAACACCAGCATACTTAAAGGACACGCGTGACCTTCTAGTACAAATTGAGAAAATGCCCTTCAACTCAAACACGATGCTCCTTGTGGGCCTAGATGTGGAAGCTCTATTTACAAGTCTCCCCCAAGATGACACCATACAAGTCCTGGAGGATGTACTATTCACGAGAGAATGGCAATTTAAAACACCGAGACATTTCATCCTCGAATGCTGTAAACTAGCATTAAAAGAGAACTTTTTTGCCTATGGTGATGACTTGTACCTCCAAATCCATGGAACCTCCATGGGGAGCGCCTTCGCTCCCTCGGTGGCAGGGCTCTATGTTAGCCATTTTGAGGAACAACACATAACGAGTGAAACCAACATGTTCTCTTCCAGTATATTATACTGGAAGAGATACATTGATGATATCATAATGATCTGGGACACAAAGCTGGACCTACAGACTTTTATGAACTGGCTCAACAATCTTGATCCCTGGTTAAAATTTACTCACACAGCTACAAGTAACAACCTCGACTTCTTGGATATAACAATATTTGCAAAAGACAATGTGCTGCATACAAAGACCTTCAGAAAACTAACGGCCAAAAACAGTATCCTATCTTATAAAAGCTTCCACCCAAAACCATTGAGGGATAATCTTCCCTACAGTCAGTTTCTGCGCCTAAAGAGAAACTGCAGTAACAACGCAGACTACAGAATACAAGCTAACGAACTAGGCGACAGACTTAGGCAGAGAGACTACACGGAAAAAACAATTAGACTCTGCAAGAAAAGAGCAAATAATCAACCGAGAGAGTGTCTTTTACAAACATTCCAAAAAGAACCAACACCAGATTTGACTACCTGCGTTACAACATTCTGCCAGGCGTCCTATGAAGTAAAGAAACTGATCAATAAGAACTGGCACATCCTTCATACAGGATCTTTCAATTGGCCTAGACCAAGGTTTGCAAATCGAAGATCGAAAAACATTAAGGATGTCTTAGTACATACCCGACCTATAAGAAAAACAAAAACGGTCACAACCAGAGATGTAACCATGTCACCTGTAACTGGGCATTATCCGTGTGCGTCATGCGTAGCATGTAAAACAACAACAGCATCCAAAACATTACAACTTTCTGACACACTCCTTTGGCAGCAGCGTCAACACACGAACTGTAATTCGACACACGTCATTTACATGGTAAGCTGTCCTTGTGACAAGCATTATATCGGAATGACATGCCGTAAAGTAAAAACAAGAATTGGTGAACATCGGAGCAATATTAGATTAAAAAAGAATACCACCAAACTGTGTTCCCATTTCGTGGAAGCAGGTCACTCCTGCGATGACATCCACTGGACAGTAATTGAAATGCTCAATGACAAAACTCAGAGATGCGAAAGAATATTATTTGAGAAGGAGCAGAGGTGGGTGGAACGCCTTAAAACCCACGAACACGGACTCAATGATTCAATTCCGTGGCACCAGTTTGCCAAATGATGCTGTTTATAATATCCACAAGCACACTGACTCACAAGTATCTGTAAAATCCAATTTTACCTATCATTTTCAGAATGCATCAGTGTTTGGACACTAATGAACTATGTCCAGAACTCCATGCACTAATAAAGTTTGCTTCCAAACAAAAAAACATGAAACTCCGCTTGATACACCCAGAAAACGCCGCTCTGAGCGCCTGCCCCTTTAAAAATGACTGCTCCGCCCGAGCTTCCCATTTCCGGGGGCAGAGTCAGCACCAGACGAGATTGCTAATACACGCGGGTAATGGCGGAGCGAGGCTGATAAAACCACAGAATCCCGGTAAGATGACCGCGAGTAACACCGACTAATGCGATACATTTTAAACACAGCTCTGTGACCAGCGTTTTCCCCGATGCAAGCGAGTGCCATCCGGTTGTAAGAAACTGGAGGAGCCTTTATCCCTGGAATTTATACAGGTTATTACTAAAAACAACACAAATGGTGTGAGTAAAAAGTCCATTGTCTGTTTATGTGTTAGTCCTGACGAAAGCTCTATAGACCCCTAGGGCCGACAGAGCTGAAACATGTCGACGTTTGTGTAGATTTAAAACTACTTTGATCCAGTAACTCGATCAATCCAGTAGTACCGAAATTATTTTAATCCACCTGGAAATCACACCAATAATAAAAATCTCTCAGGGTGATTTTCCAGTTTTTAAATCTTTTTTCCTTTTTTTCGAGAATTTAATTTTGACACACTTTTTTCTCACTTCTCTGGACACTGCACTATAGACCAGAGGTGCCTCGGGCTGAGGCTGGCAACACCACTACTTTGGAGCAACCAATGATAACTGCCAACAACCCATATGCGGGGCGGATGAACCAGATATACCGCACAACCACATCAGCATAGGGTTTTTGAGGTTACTCCAAAAACTTTCCTTACCAATGGTCTGATGTGTAACAAGTGTCTGTTTCTCCTTTTTGATAAATTACCTGATTTGCATATAGCCATGTCTGAACTGGGGTGGCAGAGTGGGCTAAAGAACGGTGATGGATTAAACCCAGATCTTTTGACTGGGTGTGAGTGTTTGATTGATTCAGATTCTCCGTCCATCACCACCCCCTTTTGTACCGCTAACATCGCTATCTCCTATTACCAACTTTTGGAGATATTCACGCTAAGCGCGAATATCTCCAAAAGCTAACACTTGCCCTGAGTAGTTCTTAGCCATGTTATCCAATGGGAGGTGGATAACATGGCTAAGAGCATTAGCTTGGTAACGCATGAATATCGCGGACTTTTCAGCGATATTCATGCATTGCGGACAATTTTTATCGCATTTGCGATAATCCTTGGTAATACCAAGGTTTATCTGCGATAAAATTTGCCGCAGCTCAACGGTAATGTTTTGTTTCTAACCAAGCAATAGCGATAATTATCGCTATTGCTTGGTAATACGCCCCAAAGTTTTTCAATTAGCACTAAGTATTATTTGCAGTTGACAAGAGCAAAGAGGCTTTTTTTACGCATCCTGATAGTGTGTGT